>NW_022060158.1:88180-171041 GCF_007364275.1 Archocentrus centrarchus
GAGAGAGTGGCTGAACACTTTCATCCTGATCAGGTTCTGCTTCGGATGAGAAAGTTTGTTATTTCTATAGCGGTTTCTGTTGCTGTGATGAGGTCTACTATAGGAAGCTGTTGTGGGCTATGGCAAAGTTGAGTCCTTTGGCTAGCACATTTCTTCTGGTTTGGTGAGGACCCTGTTGATAGGTTCTTCACCCACTTTCCTTGGTTTCCATTGCTTTATCGTGTCGTCCTGTTTGTTAACAGATGATGGATGCCTTGGTTTGCAGAGTTTGAAATTTACGTAGTTGTCTTTCCTTGCCTTTGATGTGTTGTGCGAGCTGGGCTTTGTCACAAATGTAAAAATTCTTCTGCGATGGTGGAGGTAATGAGTGAACGTCTTCAAGAAACAAAAAGAAACAAAAAGAAGTCCAGTCGCCTTTTTTTCAAGCTCCAGAGAGTAAAGAAGTAGATTCCTGAAAAACTAGACGTGGGGTAGACTGCCCTCAGTCCGCAGCAACGTAGGGATTTTTGCCCTCGTAGTTGCTGTTCCTATATTCTGTGCACCAATTAAACCATTTTTTTTCTTTTACAGAACAGCTCATAACAAAAAACATTGGTAACAAGTGAAACTTTGGAGTAACAGTAACAGAAGTCGCATTCCTGAACACTAGAGGTAACCTGTGAGCCCTTCATAGATGGAAACCCTCCACCACTGGACTCGATTGTCTCTAAGCAGGGCTTCTTGGTGTGGAGTCAGAACTGATCCCAGGTAAAAAGCTTTGTTGGTTATGTTGGAACTGGGTGACTGCACCTGATCCGATCGATCGTGACTGTGGTACGATTGCAGATGCTCCGGTTCCGTCGCAGCACAGCTCCATTCTCTGTCTCCACCAAATAGGATTGTGCCTCCTTGCATTGATGATGGCTCCAACCATTTTTTTTTTTTTTTTTTTAACATCACTCTTGTATATACATAGCATTCCTGAACACTAGGACGTCGGGGTAAACTGCCCTCAGTCCGCAGCAACGTAGGGATATTCTGCCCTCGATAGTTGCTGTTTCTATATTCTGTGCACCAAATTAAACCAATTTTATTCCTTTTACAAAACAGCTCACAACAAAAACATTGGTAACAAGTGAAACTTTGGAGTAACAGTAACAGAAGTAGCATTCCTGAACACTAGGACGTCGGGGTAGACTGCCCTCAGTCCGCAGCAAGTAGGATTATTCTGCCCTCGATAGTTGGTCCTATATTCTGGGCACCAAATTAAAACAGTTTTTTTCTTTTTACATAACAGGTCATAACAACAAACATTGGTAATAATGTGAAACTTTGGAGTAACAGAACAGAAGTAGCATTCCTGAACACTAGGACATCGGGTAGAAGTAGACTGCCCTCAGTCCGCAGCACGTAGGGATTATTCTGCCCTCGATAGTTGCTGTTCCTATATTCTGTGCACCAAATTAAACCATTTTTTTTTCTTTTACAAACAGCTCATAACAAACAACATTGGTAATAAGTGAAACTTTGGAGTAACAGTAACAGAAGTAGCATTCCTGAACACTAGGACGTCGGGGTAGATGCCCTCAGTCCGCAGCAACGTAGGGATTATTCTGCCTCGATAGTTGCTGTTCCTATATTCTGTGCACCAAATTAAAACAATTTTTTTCCTTTTAAAAAAACAGCTCATAACAACAAACATTGGTAACAAGTGAAACTTTGGGAGTAACAGTAACAGAAGAGTAACATCCTGAACATAGGACGTCGGGGTAGATGCCCTCAGTAGCCAGCAATGTAGGGATTATTCTGCCCTCGATAGTTGCTGTTCCTATATTCTGCACCCAATTTAAAACAGTTTTTTTTCTTTTACATAACAGGTCATAACAACAACATGGTAATAAGTGAAACTTTGGAGTAACAGTAACAGAAGTATGGTTGTGTAGATTCTCATTCATCAGGTCATATAGTGTCGGAGCTTGAAAAGGCGACTGGACTTCTTTTTGTTTCTTGAAGACGTTTCACCTCTCATCCGAAAGGCTTCTTCAGTTCTCAACCAAATGGTGGAGAGACCCAGGTATTTAAACCCCTGTGGACGTAGTCCCTGGAGGTGGTTATGACCCTCTATTGATCATGTGCGTGAACACATGTGCCCCAGGTGTGAAGGGGGCGTGGGTCATATTTAATCAGTGGTTTCAGTTGAAACCAATTAGGACTCCGCTCCATTGTTTCCTGTGGCCTATTGAGGTCACTGGAACAAAGGTGAATGGGGGGTTGAGACGTTGGGAAGGGAGCTCAGGACAGCACTGTAAGCGGGGGAAAGTTGGTGACGTAATCCACTCTCTGTTCAATGATGGTTGTTCACAGTGGACATAGATGGCTTCTTTCACTTCCTCTTTCAAACCATCGGTTTCCCTGTCAAAATGTGAAATGGCATCCTCAAAAGAGTGCCTTTTTTCCTTCAGATGCAGATGTACTGCTGAATCTTGTCCTGTCGAAGTGGCTCTTCGTGTTGTGCATTCGTTTGTGAAGAGGCTGTTGGTTTCACCAATGTAGAGGTCCGAGCACTCTTCACTGCACTGAACAGCATACACTACATCGCTGATCTTGTGTTTGGGGGTTTGTCCTTGGGATGAACCAGTTTTTGTCTTAGGGTGTGACTTGGTTTGAAGTAACTGAGATGTCATGCTTGGAGAGAAGAACATTCTTCTGAGTTTCTCTGACAAGCCTGACACATATGGGATGACAATGTTGTTCCTCTTGTCCTTCCTATTCTCTGTAGTTTGTGTTGGCCTTCATTCCTGTGCATCTTAGCTGATTTGATGAAGGCCCAGTTGGGGTAACCGCATGTTTTGAGGGCTTTCTCAATGTGTGTGTGTTTCCTTATGCTTCCTCTGGCCTTAGAGGGAACACTTTCCGCACGGTGTTGTAGGGTCCTGATCACCCCAAGTTTGTGTTCCAAGGGTGGTGGGAGTCAAAGAGGAGATACTGGTCTGTGTGTGTGGGCTTCCGGTAAACTTCAATGTTGAGGCTTCCATCTTCCTCGATAGCACCGCACAGTCCAGGAATGGTAACTTGTTATCTCTGGTGTCCTCCCTGGTAAAACGTATGTATTTATCCACTGAGTTAATGTGACGAGTGAAGGCTCTACTTCTTGGGTTTTGATTTGACCCAGGTGTCATCTACATATCTGTACCAGTGGCTAGGTGCCATCCCTTTGAAAGAACCAAGAGCTTACTTTCCACTTTCTCCATGTAAAGGTTGGCTACAATGGGAGACACTGGGGAGCCCATGGCACATCCATGCTTCTGTCTGTAGAATCCATCATTGTATTTAAAATATGTTGTGGTAAGGCAGAGATCTAAAGTGCACAAATCTGATCTGGGGTGAAGCTGGTTCTGTTCAGTAAGGAATCGTCTTCCTGTAGTCGTCTTCTGACGGTCTCCACTGCCTCAGTTGTCTTCTGACGGTCTCCACTGCCTCAGTTGTGGGTATGCAAGTGAAAAGTGAAACCACATCAAAGGACACAATGGTTTCATCTGGATCCAGTACAAGATTCTGGACCTTGTTAGTAAAATCTGTAGAGTTTTCAATGTGGTGGGGTGTGATGCCAACAAGCGGTGATAAGATGGTGGCGAGGTGTTTGGAAATGTTGTAGGTGACCGAGTTTATACTGCTGATAATGGGTCGAAGTGGGACTCCTTCTTTGTGGATCTTTGGGAGTCCATAAAGGCATGGAGTGGCTTCTCCAGGGTACAGGCGGTATTAAGTGGGGCGGTCAATGGCTTTTTCCTTTTCAAGTTGTTGCAGGCAGCAAACAACTTTTTTCTTGTAGTTGCTTGTGGGATCACGTCTCAAGACCTCATAAGTATTGTTGTCACTGAGGAGTGTAGTAATTTGTTGTGGTAATCCGATGAATTCAGCACAACCGTGCACCTCCCCTTGTCGGCTGGCAGTATGGTGATGTTTTGATCCTTGCTTAGGGCTGTGATGGCCTTCTTCTCCTGAATGGTGAGGTTGGATGGAGGAAGTCTTGCACTGGAGAGAGTGGCTGAAACTTTCATCCTGATCTGTTCTGCTTCAGGATGAGAAAGTTTGTTATTTCTTATAGCGGTTTCTGTTGCTGTGATGAGGTCTACTATAGGAAGCTGTTGTGGGGCTATGGCAAGTTGAGTCCTTTGGCTAGCACATTTTCTTCTGGTTGGTGAGGACCCTGTCTGATAGGTTCTTCACCCACTTTCCTTGTTTCCCATTGCTTATCGTGTCGTCCTGTTTGTTAACAGATGAATGGTATGCCTTGGTTTGCAGAGTTTGAAATTTACTAGTTGTCTTTCCTGCCTTTGATGTGTTGTGCGAGCCTGGGCTTGTCCACAAATGTAAAAACTTCTTCTGCGATGGTGTGAGGTAAGAGTGAACGTCTTCAGAAACAAAAAGAAACAAAAAGAAGTCCAGTCGCCTTTTTCAAGCTCCAGAGAGTAACAGAAGTAGTATTCCTGAAAACTAGGACGTCGGGGTAGACTGCCCTCAGTCCGCAGCAACGTAGGGATTATTCTGCCCTCGATAGTTGCTGTTCCTATATTCTGTGCACCAAATTAAACCATTTTTTTTTCTTTTACAGAACAGCTCATAACAACAACATTGGTAACAAGTGAAACTTTGGAGTAACAGTAACAGAAGTAGCATTCCTGAACACTAGAGGTAACCTGTGAGCCCTTACATAGACTGGAACCCTCCACCACTGGACTCGATTGTCTCTAAGCAGGGCTTCTTGGTGTGGAGTCAGAACTGATCCCAGGTAAAAAGCTTCTGTTCGGTTCTGTTAGGGAACTGGGTGACTGCACCTGATCCGATCGATCAGTGGACTGTGGTACGACTTGCAGATGCCTCCGGTTCCGTCGCAGCACAGCTCCATTCTCTGTCTCCACCAAATAGGATTGTGCCTCCTTGCATTTGATGATGGCTCCAACCATTTTTTTTTTTTTTTTTAACATCACTCTTATATATACATAGCATTCCTGAACACTAGGACGTCGGGGTAAACTGCCCTCAGTCCGCAGCAACGTAGGGATTATTCTGCCCTCGATAGTTGCTGTTTCTATATTCTGTGCAACCAAATTAAACCAATTTTATTCCTTTTACAAAACAGCTCACAACAAAAACATTGGTAACAAGTGAAACTTTGGAGTAACAGTAACAGAAGTAGCATTCCTGAACACTAGGACGTCGGGGTAGACTGCCCTCAGTCCGCAGCAACGTAGGGATTATTCTGCCCTCGATAGTTGCTGTTCCTTATTCTGTGCACCAAATTAAAAACATTTTTTTTTCTTTTTAACATAACAGGTCATAACAACAACATTGGTAATAAGTGAAACTTTGGAGTAACAGTAACAGAAGTAGCATTCCTGAACACTAGGACATCGGGGTAGACTGCCCTCAGTCCGCAGCCACGTAGGGATTATTCTGCCCTCGATAGTTGCTGTTTCCTATATTCTGTGCACCAAATTAAACCATTTTTTTTCTTTTACAGAACAGCTCATAACAACAACATTGGTAATAAGTGAAACTTTGGAGTAACAGTAACAGAAGTAGCATTCCTGAACACTAGGACGTCGGGGTAGACTGCCCTCAGTCCGCAGCAACGTAGGGATTATTCTGCCCTCGATAGTTGCTGTTCCTATATTCTGTGCACCCAAATTAAAACAATTTTTTTCCTTTTAAAAAACAGCTCATAACAACAACATTGGTAACAGTGAAACTTTGGAGTAACAGTAACAGAAGTAACATTCCTGAACACTAGGACGTCGGGGTAGACTGCCTCAGTCGCAGCAATGTAGGGATTATTCTGCCCTCGATAGTTGCTGTTCCTATATTCTGTGCACCCAATTTAAAAACAGTTTTTTTTTCTTTTTACATAACAGGTCATAACAACAACATTGTAATAAGTGAAACTTTGGAGTAACAGTACAGAAGTATGTCTGTGTAGATTCTCATTCATCCAGGTCATAGTAGTCTCTGGAGCTTGAAAAAGGCGACTGGACTTCTTTTTGTTTCTTGAAGACGTTTCACCTCTCATCCGAAAGGCTTCTTCAGTTCTCAACCAAATGGTGGAGAGACCCAGGTATTTAAACCCCTGTGGACGTAGTCCCCTGGAGGTGGTTATGACCCTCTATTGATCATGTGCGTGAACACATGTGCCCAGGTGTGAAGGGGGCGTGGGTCATATTTAATCAGTGGTTTCAGTTGAAACCAATTTAGGACTCCGCTCCATTGTTTCCTGTGGCCTATTGAGGTCACTGGAACAAAGGTGTGAATGGGGGTTGAGACGTCTGGGAAGGGAGCTCAGGACAGCACTGTAAGCGGGGGAAAGTTGGTGACGTAATCCACCTCCTCTGTTCAGTGATGGTTGTTCACAGTGGACATAGATGGCTTCTTTCACTCCTCTTTCAAACCATCTGTTTCCCTGTCCAAAATGTGAACATTGGCATCCTCAAAAGAGTGCCTTTTTCCTTCAGATGCAGATGTACTGCTGAATCTTGTCCTGTCGAAGTGGCTCTTCTATGTTGTGCCATTCGTTTGTGAAGAGGCTGTTTGGTTTCACCAATGTAGAGGTCCGAGCACTCTTCACTGCACTGAACAGCATACACTACATCGCTGATCTTGTGTTTGGCGGGTTTGTCCTTGGATGAACCAGTTTTGTCTTAGGGTGTGACTTGGTTTGAAGTATACTGAGATGTCATGCTTGGAGAAATTCTTCTGAGTTTCTCTGACAAGCCTGACACATATGGGATGACAATGTTGTTCCTCTTGTCCTTCCTATTCTCTGTAGTTTGTGTTGGCCTTCATTCCTGTGCATCTTAGCTGATTTGATGAAGGCCCAGTTGGGGTAACCGCATGTTTTGAGGGCTTTCTCAATGTGTGTGTGTTCCTTATGCTTCCCTTCTGCCTTAGAGGGAACACTTTCCGCACGGTGTTGTAGGGTCCTGATCACCCCAAGTTTGTGTTCCAGAGGGTGGGGGGAGTCAAAGAGGAGATACTGGTCTGTGTGTGTGGGCTTCCGGTAAACTTCAATGTTGAGGCTTCCATCTTCCTCGATAAGCACCGCACAGTCCAGGAATGGTAACTTGTTATCTCTGGTGTCCTCCCTGGTAAAACGTATGTATTTATCCACTGAGTAATGTGACGAGTGAAGGCTTCTACTTCTTGGGTTTTGATTTGACCCAGGTGTCATCTACATATCTGTACCAGTGGCTAGGTGCCATCCCTTTGAAAGAACCAAGAGCTTTACTTTCCACTTTCTCCATGTAAAGGTTGGCTACAATGGGAGACACTGGGGAGCCCATGGCACAACCATGCTTCTGTCTGTAGAATCCATCATTGTATTTAAAATATGTTGTGGTAAGGCAGAGATCTAAAAGTGCACAAATCTGATCTGGGGTGAAGCTGGTTCTGTTCAGTAAGGAATCGTCTTCCTGTAGTCGTCTTCTGACGGTCTCCACTGCCTCAGTTTGTCTTCTGACGGTCTCCACTGCCTCAGTTGTGGGTATGCAAGTGAAAAGTGAAACCACATCAAAGGACACAATGGTTTCATCTGGATCCAGTACAAGATTCTGGACCTTGTTAGTAAAATCTGTAGAGTTTTCAATGTGGTGGGGTGTGATGCCAACAAGCGGTGATAAGATGGTGGCGAGGTGTTTGGAAATGTTGTAGGTGACCGAGTTTATACTGCTGATAATGGGTCGAAGTGGGACTCCTTCTTTGTGGATCTTTGGGAGTCCATAAATGCATGGAGTGGCTTCTCCAGGGTACAGGCGGTAGTAAGTGGGGGCGGTCAATGGCTTTTTCCTTTTCAAGTTGTTGCAGGCAGCAAACAACTTTTTTCTTGTAGTTGCTTGTGGGATCACGTCTCAAGACCTCATAAGTATTGTTGTCACTGAGGAGTGTAGTAATTTTGTTGTGGTAATCCGATGAATTCAGCACAACCGTGCACCTCCCCTTGTCGGCTGGCAGTATGGTGATGTTTTGATCCTTGCTTTGGGCTGTGATGGCCTTCTTCTCCTTAATGGTGAGGTTGGATGGAGGAAGTCTTGCACTGGAGAGAGTGGCTGAAACTTTCATCCTGATCTGTTCTGCTTCAGGATGAGAAAGTTTGTTATTTCTTATAGCGGTTTCTGTTGCTGTGATGAGGTCTACTATAGGAAGCTGTTGTGGGGCTATGGCAAAGTTGAGTCCTTTGGCTAGCACATTTTCTTCTGGTTTGGTGAGGACCCTGTCTGATAGGTTCTTCACCCACTTTCCTTGGTTTCCATTGCTTATCGTGTCGTCCTGTTTGTTAACAGATGAATGGTATGCCTTGGTTTGCAGAGTTTGAAATTTACGTAGTTGTCTTTCCTTGCCTTTGATGTGTTGTGCGAGCTGGGCTTTGTCCACAAATGTAAAAACTTCTTCTGCGATGGTGTGAGGTAAGAGTGAACGTCTTCAAGAAACAAAAAGAAACAAAAAGAAGTCCAGTCGCCTTTTTCAAGCTCCAGAGAGTAACAGAAGTAGTATTCCTGAAAACTAGGACGTCGGGGTAGACTGCCCTCAGTCCGCAGCAACGTAGGGATTATTCTGCCCTCGATAGTTGCTGTTCCTATATTCTGTGCACCAAATAAACCATTTTTTTTTCTTTTACAGAACAGCTCATAACAACAACATTGGTAACAAGTGAAACTTTGGAGTAACAGTAACAGAAGTAGCATTCCTGAACACTAGAGGTAACCTGTGAGCCCTTACATAGACTGGAACCCTCCACCACTGGACTCGATTGTCTCTAAGCAGGGCTTCTTGGTGTGGAGTCAGAACTGATCCCAGGTAAAAAGCTTCTGTTCGGTTCTGTTAGGGAACTGGGTGACTGCACCTGATCCGATCGATCAGTGGACTGTGGTACGACTTGCAGATGCCTCCGGTTCTGTCGCAGCACAGCTCCATTCTCTGTCTCCACCAAATAGGATTGTGCCTCCTTGCATTTGATGATGGCTCCAACCATTTTTTTTTTTTTTAACATCACTCTTATATATACATAGCATTCCTGAACACTAGGACGTCGGGGTAGACTGCCCTCAGTCCGCAGCAACGTAGGGATTATTCTGCCCTCGATAGTTGCTGTTCCTATATTCTGTGCACCAAATTAAACCATTTTATTTCTTTTACAGAACAGCTCATAACAACAACATTGGTAATAAGTGAAACTTTGGAGTAACAGTAACAGAAGTAGCATTCCTGAACACTAGGACATCGAGGTAGACTGCCCTCAGTCCGCAGCAACGTAGGGATTATTCTGCCCTCGATAG
The DNA here is from genome assembly GCF_007364275.1 of Archocentrus centrarchus. Lineage (NCBI taxonomy): Eukaryota > Metazoa > Chordata > Actinopteri > Cichliformes > Cichlidae > Archocentrus > Archocentrus centrarchus. Next base: position 97,486 of record NW_022060158.1, read on the forward strand.
TTGCTGTTCCTATATTCTGTGCACCAAATTAAAACAATTTTTTTCCTTTTAAAAAACAGCTCATAACAACAACATTGGTAACAAGTGAAACTTTGGAGTAACAGTAACAGAAGTAGTATTCCTGAAAACTAGAGGTAACCTGTGAGTCCTTACATAGACTGGAACCCTCCACCACTGGACTCGATTGTCTCTAAGCAGGGCTTCTTGGTGTGGAGTCAGAACTGATCCCAGGTAAAAAGCTTCTGTTCGGTTCTGTTAGGGAACTGGGTGACTGCACCTGATCCGATCGATCAGTGGACTGTGGTACGACTTGCAGATGCCTCCGGTTCCGTCGCAGCACAGCTCCATTCTCTGTCTCCACCAAATAGGATTGTGCCTCCTTGCATTTGATGATGCCTCCAACCATTTTTTTTTTTTTTTTTAACATCACTCTTGTATATACATAGCATTCCTGAACACTAGGACGTCGGGGTAAACTGCCCTCAGTCCGCAGCAACGTAGGGATTATTCTGCCCTCGATAGTTGCTGTTTCTATATTCTGTGCACCAAATTAAACCAATTTTATTCCTTTACAAAACAGCTCACAACAAAAACATTGGTAACAAGTGAAACTTTGGAGTAACAGTAACAGAAGTAGCATTCCTGAACACTAGGACGTCGGGGTAGACTGCCCTCAGTCCGCAGCAACGTGGGATTATTCTGCCCTCGATAGTTGCTGTTCCTATATTCTGTGCACCAAATTAAAACAGTTTTTTTTCTTTTTACATAACAGGTCATAACAACAGCATTGGTAATAAGTGAAACTTTGGAGTAACAGTAACAGAAGTAGTATTCCTGAACACTAGGACGTCGGGGTAGACTGCCCTCAGTCCGCAGCAACGTAGGGATTATTCTGCCCTCAATAGTTGCTGTTCCTATATTCTGTGCACCAAATTAAACCATTTTTTTTCTTTACAGAACAGCTCATAACAACAACATTGGTAATAAGTGAAACTTTGGAGTAACAGTAACAGAAGTAGTATTCCTGAAAACTAGGACGTCGGGGTAGACTGCCCTCAGTCCGCAGCAACGTAGGGATTATTCTGCCCTCGATAGTTGCTGTTCCTATATTCTGTGCACCAATTAAAACAATTTTTTTCCTTTTAAAAAACAGCTCATAACAACAACATTGGTAATAAGTGAAACTTGGAGTAACAGTAACAGAAGTAGCATTTCTGAACACTAGGACTTCGGGGTAGACTGCCCTCAGTCCGCAGCAAACGTAGGGATTATTCTGCCCTCGATAGTTGCTGTTCCTATATTCTGTGCACCAAATTAAACCATTTTTTTTTCTTTTACAAAACAGCTCATAACAACAACATTGGTAATAAGTGAAACTTTGGAGTAACAGTAACAGAAGTAGTATTCCTGAAAACTAGGACGTCGGGGTAGACTGCCCTCAGTCCGCAGCAACGTAGGGATTATTCTGCCCTCGATAGTTGCTGTTCCTATATTCTGTGCACCCAATTTAAAACTGTTTTTTTTTCCTTTTTACAAAACAGCTCATAACAAATACATTGGTAACAAGTGAAACTTTGGAGTAACAATGACAAAAGTAGCATTTCTGAACACTAGGACGTCGGGGTAGACTGCCCTCAGTCCGCAGCAACGTAGGGATTATTCTGCCCTCGATAGTTGCTGTCCCTATATTCTGTGCACCAAATTAAACCAATTTTTTTCCTTTTAAAAAACAGCTCATAACAACAACATTGGTAACAAGTGAAACTTTGGAGTAACAGTAACAGAAGTAGCATTCCTGAACACTAGAGGTAACCTGTGAGCCCTTACATAGACTGGAACCCTCCACCACTGGACTCGATTGTCTCTAAGCAGGGCTTCTTGGTGTGGAGTCAGAACTGATCCCAGGTAAAAAGCTTCTGTTAGGGAACTGGGTGACTGCACCTGATCCGATCGATCAGTGGACTGTGGTACGACTTGCAGATGCCTCCGGTTCCGTCGCAGCACAGCTCCATTCTCTGTCTCCACCAAATAGGATTGTGCCTCCTTGCATTTGATGATGGCTCCAACCATTTTTTTTTTTTTTTTAACATCACTCTTATATATACATAGCATTCCTGAACACTAGGACGTCGGGGTAGACTGCCCTCAGTCCGCAGCAACGTAGGGATTATTCTGCCCTCGATAGTTGCTGTTCCTATATTCTATAAACCAATATAATCCACTGGGCCCATGCCTCTAAGTTCTCTTACCATCCTGGTATTGGTCAAACAGTCACACTTCTACAGCTTATGTTTTGGTGGCCCATGCTGCGGAAGGATATAATGGATATGTATCTGCCTGTGCTTCTTGTGCCCAGAAAAAGTCTTCAAGTTCACCCGCCTCCTGGACTGCTGCATGGACGTCCAACTCCAGGGTGCCCCTGGTCTCACATCGCAGTGGACTTTGTTATTGGTCTCCCTCCATCATCAGGTAAATCAGTGGTGATGCAAGAAGGAAGCCTGAGAAGCCAGGAGGGTCCTGATTTTCTGTGTGTGGCAAGTGAAATGTGCCACTGGCACACTGGCACTTGCCCACTTGGCCTCTTGAGCCTCCTGCACAGGTTTCAATGTAGATACTGCAACACAAACAAAATGCAGTGAGTCTTCTGAGACTTTTAAATACACCTCCAAGACAAGATGTGGAAATTTTGAATAAATTGACATTTGATATTAAAGTCATAGTGATTCTTCGGGACATGACAAGGTTCTGTACATCAGCTCTTCTGTTTTGGAGGACACTTGTTTTGTCATGGTGGCAAAATTTACAGTGTTTTAAACATCTGTAATAACGCTGACCTTCACCTGAAGGTCTGAGTATTACTATTAGTTTTATGTGAGAACTCTAAAACTTTAAGTATTTAAAAAAGAAGTCAAATACCTTTAAAAGTCTTGTATTCATAAACTAACTGAAACCTAGCCACAGTTCTTACTTTGTTGTGTAACACAATCAGAGTCAAATACAATGCACTGTTACACATGCAGTTACCCAGTTATACATAATTACACAATAGTGATTTATTTTCAGTTGTGTATACAGTATATGTATGGTTTGATAACCGAACTATATTGCAGAGGGAAATATTGTACATTTAACAGCTGTTGCAACAGGTTACTCTGCAGATTAACGTTTTACATGGATTCCTGTTACAAACTAATGATATGATGCACTGTTGGAGATTAAATCATCCCAAAAGTGGATTAACATATGCTGTTGCATATGTACACTGTGTGACATATGCTGTTGCTTTACATATATTTTTCTGATAATACTGCTGCCCTTTTTGTTCAATTTTAAATTAAATTCTTGTATTTTTTTCATTTAATTTGTTAAAATGATGCAAATGGCTTCATTCACTGCTCTACCACACATCTCAAAGACTCAAACGGAACTTTCTACACTTTGTGTTCAGGTTGAAGGATACAGCAAACAGCCAGCCACAAGATTTTGGGATAATATTTGGGCATAACACAAATTGTGGGTTAAAAAACAAACGTAAATTACCTTAAAACTATCATTTCAGTACTCACCAAATATTTTCAGTGATGGTTCTGTTCTTGTTTAACAAAATGTCGGTGTTTGCAGCTCCAAGAAGTTTGTGTTTGCACACTCAGGTTCCTTGGTGACATGAATCTTGTCAGCCTAAACAAAGTGCTTTCATGTGCCACGTTCTAGAATGCACTATGAAGCAGTTACATTGTGACATCAATTCTGAACATTCCATTCCACTCCTGTCTGTTTGAGCCTGTCCTCCTTCAAAAAACAACCTATTGGTTCGTTTCTGCAGGCGCGGTTTTACGACCAATACTTACGTTTTAAAATTAAGCGACCATTGTTGACACATCTCGCAACAGAAACAAGCAACCAGCTCTATGAAAACACGCTCAAAAAAAAAACAAAAAACAACTGGAAACCTACAGCACTGTGTAAAACTGGGACCGTTTGTTAAGTGTTGACATCGACTTCCGTTTCCGGGTCCAAACTATCACGTGATCAAAATGTCGCAATGCTGGGTCCCTGGTTGTTTTATACGGAAGCCGAGAGCGGCCATGGTACGTATAAACTTTTTTCTGATGGTTTTCTCAAGATAACGAGTTATTTAACTCGTTATCTCGAGAAAACGATAATCCTTATCTCGAGAAAACGAACTTTGTTTTCTCGTGATAACGAGTTAATTTACCGATGGTTTTCTGGAAATCACGAGATGATTATCTTTTCTTTAATGCTCATGATCAGTTTCTCAGTGTTCTTTAAACCTTTACAAGAACGGACTCGGACTGGTGTGACAGGCATTTGAAGAAAGGAATTTGAAGTAAGGAATCAGGTTTAACACACACCAATCATCCCGTTACAGAGTTCGTTTTCTCGAGAAAACCATCAGAAAATAGTTTATACGTACCATGGCCGCTCTCGGCTTCCGTAGTTTATACCGATCCAACTCGAGAAAAAAAAGAAAAAGAAATATTCAGCTGTCATTTTAACCGATGAGAAAGAGAAGCGGAAACGGCTGCTGCAGTGAAACCTGTTTCTTAGCCTCATAGAAGAGAAGGGTGCACAGCTTATTTGTGTGTGTGTGTGCGCGCGTGTGCTTCTTGGCATTAGCATGTTGAATTAAATCAGCTTGGTGAGCACATATTTCACACTTGCAAAATCTGCAGAATGCCTTTGATACGTCTCCCATCAGGACCGCAGCTACTTTCTGAGGTGTATGCGAACACAATGTTATCCCCCATCTTGTGAGGCGCTCCTATGCATTGCATATAGTGCACCCACTTTTTGCGCCAGTCTCCCATCTGAGCTCGGATCCATTTTTTTAAGTGCGCTCTCTTTCTCCCACTCTTTATTATATATTTTTTTTCTATATTTTCCCCACTTACTGGAGCTCATTCTTATGCTGCCTCCTCATTCTGGGCTGTTATGAGAGTTTGTTTGGGTGTGCGCCCAATAGACATTATTACTTAGACGTCTGGTTGACTGGGTTGGCCCTCTGATGTGACGTAACTGTGTCCGCCATATTGGAGGAGGCAAAGCTGCGCTGTGAACTAATACAAATAGGATTTTAAAGCACACACACACACACACACTAAAGTTAATGGGAAACAGGTACCAAAAACAATGTATTAAAGCTTCTTAGTTTAGTACAATAACTTTATTGATCCCACACATCAATAATTCACGTTTCATCAGCTGTAAAGTAGTGCACAAAAAGAGTGTATGTCACACTTTAATAATATATGAATAACAATAAATGTGGATTAACCCCCCTCCACACACAAGAAATAAACATCTTATTTTCATTAATTTTTTGGTATACATACACACAGGTTATGTACGCTATAGACATTTTTCTGTTTAAGTAAGACCACTAAAATCTGTTAACAAGAATGGTTTTGCACATTTTTTTCCTATTGTTGCCACTCTGTAATTGTATGGTTTTTAGTTTGGCGATGTGGTGCAGTCTCAGCTTGTGGAACACAGAAACAACAGAAACAAAGTGACATCAGCACATAGTGATGGTTATCAATTCCACACTGTGTTTTGTGAATGTGCTCACCTAGACCAAACACATCCTCAGGTCCAACATCAGCCTGTACAAAATGGTTGATGTAGGACAAGTTGAGAGCTTGCCTGACACAGACTGGCGAATGAAACACTCAGCTGATCTGATTACCCTCAAAGTCCCCTCAGATGGAACCATTAGCCTCCCTTTGCTTTTTAGTTGGAGTAAGTGGTAGCTCTGATCAAGTGATGCAGGTACAGCATCAGTGACCAAGTTACCACGGCACACATCACACAACAGCTTCTTTAAAATTTGCCGAACCATCAACCCAGAGATGTAGACAAGGGCATTGTCAACAAGGGCACCAAAGCGAGTTGGGAGATAACTGTGGTCACGCACAATTGCAGAAGTGTTTGCAAAAGGGGATGGCAGCTCTTCGGTTTCTTCTGCTGTGGAGGAAGATGGTATTTCTAAAGCTGACAGAAACACAGTCGCATCCTGTACTGCCACATTTCCGGATGCACTTGGAGACACCCCACACCGCACCATCAGGCGACGGAAAATGGCTTGGAACTGGCCTACGGAAGGGTTATTGTTCCAGCCTCCTGAGAAACATAAAAGCATAGACTCAGCACTTTCACATATTAACTAGTTGGACTTAACTTTATCTGTCTCAGTTGTTCTGATAGAAACAGGCTTAAGTGAACAACAAAAAAATATATATATTTTATCACATTACACAATGTGAAAATACATTAAAGACCTGTTGTCGTTGTATCAACCTTTCAGACCACTCAGGTCTTCTGGTTCTAGTCTACTCTGCATCCCCAGAACCAGAACCAAACATGGAGAACCAGCTTTCAGTTTCTTTGCTCCTCTATCCATCCATCCATTCACTTCCGCTTATCCTGTTCAGGGTCGCGGGGGGGGGGGGGGGGGGGGGGGGGGGGGGCTGGAGCCTATCCCAGCTGACATAGGGCGATGGGCAGGGTACACCCTGAACAGGTCGCCAGCCTGTCGCAGGGCCAACACAGAAGGACAGACAACCTGTCCTTCTTTGCTCCTCTAATCTGGATCAAACTTCTAGAAAACTGAGTTCTATGAAATAAAGATTGAAAACCCATTTGTTTAGAGTTGCCTTTGATCAATAACAACTGGAACATATATTAATTCGGGTATGGATAACAAATTTTTTTAACTTCACTTTATTTTGCCACTGTAATGTAATGTTTTATTTTGTTTGTTGATTGTATTATATTTTTTATCATGTAAAGTACTTTGAACAGTCTTGTTACTGAAATGTGCTATGCAAATAAAGTTAACTTGTGTGTGAACTGGCCATCTGCTTTTTACCAATGTCCTCCCGGTATAGAGAGGTTGGTCTAGCGCGTAAAGACATAGCACTCCTGGTAGAAGTCGACGAGAGTAATAGCTTATGGTTATATGGTTCTTTCATAAGAATCTTCACTTCAGAAATCCATAAAAGCAACTAAAACCCTTTAAAAGCCTCAAGAAATAAACAATAAGAGATAAAGAATAAAGAAAAAGTAAAAGAATACAGAGAAATGAAGCAGTAAAGAGATAAAGAGAAAAAAGAGTTTTGTAATAAAAATAAAAATCCTAAAAAAAGAAAAAACATAAATGGTACCTTGCTAATATTGTTTTTGTTCTTGCAGTTTGGACTGACTGACTGACAAAATGACAGATGACACTGGGTGTAGAAAAGGGGCTCCGATTAAAGAGGGTGAAACTTCAAAATAACTGGTGATGTAAAATTATTCTACTGTAAACTACCAAGCACAGATATTAAGCTAAAAGCTAAGTTTAAAGAAGAAATCTCTCCATCCTAATCAGGTAAAGTTGATCTTTGGGTCAGAAACTAAGTAAGCATCCCAAAATTAGGTCACTTGGGAAAGAAAATCTACAACAAATGAATATTGAAAAAAACTGATGGATGCTTGAATGTGTGTCTTGTGTGTGTAAGGAGGCCTCCACGTGTCTGTCTGTGTGACTGAGTACTGCTGTGTATTTGTATTGTCATGTGTGTTTCAGAGAGAAATAGGAAATAAGGACAAAATATTTTGAGGTGAATTTTTTTTGCAAAGTATGGTCTCATTTGTTATTTGAATAGGAATAGAGTAAAGAGGAATAGGACAGTTTTCACTGGTCAATATTAGCTGTTTTGTCATAGCTGTGTCTGTAGGAAAGAAAAAGGAAAAAAGGAAAAGAGAATGGTGCCAAGGTTTTAGCATTGCTGTGAGTGTGTGCATTTTTATCTCAAGGATGTGTGCGCGTGAATCTAAGTGAGAGTCAGAGACAGAAGTCGTGCGTGTGGATGAGAGTTATAGCTCTAAGTTTTTTCTCTTCTTTTCTTTCCTTTAATTTGGATAGATCTGGTTGAAGATAAGGGAATGCTGGTCAGAAATTCTTGGAAGGAAGGTTTTGCTTCCGATACCTATGAGAGATAAAGCCAACCACAGATGGATAAAAAGAAAAAAAAAAAGGAAAATCATAAAAAAGGGAGTCAGGAGTTATTGCTTTAAAAATAAATAATGAATAAACAAAGCCAGTAAAATAGATGCCTTGAAAATCTCAGGTTGAAGTATTTTTTGCAAATTATTAGAGGTAATTTTTCCAGAAGATTGTTGTTAAATTTCAAGAAAAAGTCTGAGAAGCTCAGTTTTAATAAAACCTCAAAAGAAACGTTAGAAAAAAAATTGTGCATGCAAAAACTCTGTGAAACAGCCGAATCTGAGACCCAAAACAAAGTGCCAAACTTTGAGCTGCCGCGCTCTGCTACAGAGCAAAACATAGAGAACTAAAAAACTTATTGGTTGGCCCATGTAGGATAGAATACAAGATACTGATTTATTCTTTTGTGCATTTACATTCATTTATTTGGTAGTTTTCTTTAAAGCTAAGATTAAGAGAAAAGCGGAGATCATTTGAAATTTGAATGTCTGACCAATTTGATATTGAATCAAGCATTAAAGGAAAAATCTCAGAAGCTAATAATACAAACATCAGTATACCCTTTAGATAAGTAAGCTAAATTAAGGTAAATTATTGAGACAAACAGAGTTTGTCTCAAAAGGAGGGAGATGAACTAGGAGAAAAGTAAAGATTTAACTAATGAAAATCTCTCAGTTTTATTCTATCAGGAGCCTGAACAACATCACCGGCGCTGCAGGAGACTGGATCAGCTGCCAATAAAGAAACTGGTGCAGATGGAGGTGTTCAAGCTCATCCTAAGAACTCCTGAACAGACTGACAGCTCCATAAACTCATATGAAAAAAGGCTCCTGGTGCTCAAGGAGGAGGAGGAGGCCAACCATCTCATGAACAGGTGACCTGAGAGTTCTTGACCAATGATCTTTGTGCACAAGCCTGAACCCAGAAAGAGGGTCATCCATAGGAGGCCTTTTTTGACGTGGGGGTCGATAACAACAGGTGCGACCAGTCACAGGGTTTCAGTGAAGATCGGAGCACATTAGAGGGTCAAAGGTCAAAGAACTCCCAGGCAGAAAGCAATTGATTTCAATGTTTTAATTACAGTTACGCTATATTCAGTAGTCTGACTCAACTACTATTATAAGGCCACCCCTACAGGGGCCAGAATATTGTGGTTTCAAGAGTATAATTTGTTTAATGCTTCCTCCAACACTAACTATTGTTCTCTTATAAATTCCCATGAGGCCTCAGGGGGACACGCCCTGATTTCAGTTTAGACGACCAAAGATGACAAACCTGCAGTGAGCTGCATGTAAGGTCAACAAGCAATGGTGCTGTGAGTATGACCTCTCACCCTAAAAGTATCTATGTTTTGACTAAAGACTGTCTATAACATTTTTATTTTATTTTTGTTTGTGGTGAAAATCCCACTGCAGGGTTTTAGATTTAAAAGCATAGAATTACACAAGCGAAAAAAAAAATAGTTAAAGCCTTTATTTCACTGCTGAACTAGTAACAACTGCTGATGTTGTTTTAGGTCAAGGTTATGCATTTTTCCCTTCACAATATAATAACTTGAGGTTTATGAAGCCATATTTTGTCTGCCATAATTATGCTTTTTTGGGGGTACAGACCTTTACAGAATAAATATCATTTTGAGTCCGGTAGAATACTTTGAAATGATTTTGATTGTTAATCCTTCCCCAGATTTTCATGCCAAAGGAGTCTGAATTGAACAGTAATTTTACAGGTACAGACAGAGTTCTCCAAGAGCTGTTTAAGATCAGAGAACTTTAGAATGATTAGTTTTAGATATTTTGAGAATCATCCCATATTTTGTTTTTTGTTTTCTTGTGTTCTTTTTGTTCCACTTTAGCTTACATAGAAGGTGTGTTAAATTTTAATTTAAGGATATTCATTTGCATTTTGAATTTTCTGATGAGTTTGAGACCAAAATGCAAAAGTTAACTTTACAATTGGATGAAAAATGAGACAGCTGACACTGAGCTTAAAAAAGAAAACACAAACACTTGCAATGAAGAAGCAGCTTACACACACTCACACACACACTCACTCATACACACACTCACTCACACTCACCCACTCATAGACAGACAGAAGCTCATATTAGCTCTTGCTTAATCTGACATTAACTTTAGGTGCATTAAATCAGGTTCACTTTTGGTGGATTGAATCCACTTACTTAGTAAATTAGTAAACTAGTGGTATATGAGAATTGTAAGCTCATTTTTCTCAGGCTGATTAACAAAATAAAAGATTTATAACTAAAAGCCATTGAATAAATAGATCTGTAGAATATTTATGGGCATTTTGATGTCCTGTCGTAGTTTGTGTAAATGTAATTATTGACCCACAGACCTGCAGTTCATGGTATTTTGTTTAATTGACAGGGAGAAATTGGAGCTTTCTTCACTGGACTTTTTCCACAGGTACCTGAGATCATACCTGAGACATTATGCACCTTTAACAGGAAACTAACCAGGATGACGGCCAGATGTGAACAGCTGTGTCTAAAGAGGTGCAGGAATGCATCTCAGGGATGAGTTGCTGATTACTGTGGTTTGAACATCCATGGCTTTGGTGAATATGAGCACGGTGTGCTGAAGGCTTAAAGAAGGCTGCATATATAACTATTACGTGTGCACTGATCAGTGATCATTTCTTTATGTTTGCAGTAAGATTTTCATTGATTGGAACTGGATTTGATCCTGAAGGGATGCAATCCACATTTTTTAATGAATTTGAGGAAAATTATTAGTTAGTGACTGTTCCATGTTACTGTTTGTCATGTGGGCCAATTTAAATGCAGAATTTACTTTGGACTGATTAAATTTAAATGCTAATCCATTTCACTGAACAACATTGACATATGAAAGACTAATGCTTGTTTTCTTTTTGTTTTTCAGGCCATAAAGTATAGAAAGTACGTACATCCATTATAAATATGACATCATTAAACTCTGTCTAATTTTTTGCTAAATTCACAATCACAATAGTATAAGATTAGTTTTCCAGGAATTCTCTTCTGGGTTTTAACATCAATACAGTCCTGGCTGACCACCCGAGGTCAGGCTGGTGAAGTTGACCTTAGAAACGTCTAAGGTCAAAACGGGGGTTGTTGGAATATTCATAGTATATGCCACATACATTTACTTACATACATTTACTTACATACATTTACTTCCCTGAGAAATTTGTCTGGAAAATAACTTAACTGATTAAAATACAGAAGCTTATAATGTTCTGTGTCATCATGAACTTTGTGTTCTGACTGTACAATGAGCCACACTGATGAAGACTACACAATGATAGAAATGGAGACTTCAAGGTCACCCTGTTGTTGAAATTATCTGTTTTTCACATTCTGTTTTGTAAATGATGTAATCAAGACTGATATGCTCTGACTGATATGCTCTGACTGATATGCTCTGCTTTGAGTCGGGAAGCCGACAGCCCGCTGCGCTCCCGGCCGGAGGGGCGGAGACACTCACTGTGACGGAGCGCGACGTGAGGAGGGCGTTTAGACGTGTAAACACTAGGAAAGCGGCTGGACCAGACGGTATTAGTGGACGTGTCCTTAAGACCTGCGCTGACCAGCTGGCACCTGTGTTTACACTGATATTCAACCTCTCACTGAAACTGTGTGTGATTCCCACCTGCTTTAAAAAGTCCATCATAGTCCCTGTCCCAAAGAAACCACACCCCAGCAGCCCCAATGACTTCAGGCCCATAGCGCTCACCTCTGTGGTGATGAAGTGTTTTGAGAGACTCATCAAGACATTCATCACCTCCTCACTGCCCACCACCCTCGACCCACTACAGTTTGCATACCGGCCAGACAGATCCACAGATGACGCCATATCCTTCCTCCTCCACAAGACCCTTTCACACATAGACACTGGTAAGGGGAACTATGTGAGAGTGCTGTTTGTAGATTACAGCTCAGCATTCAACACCATAGTTCCCTCCAGGCTGGTCTCTAAGCTGCTGGACCTGGGCCTGGGCCCATCCCTGTGCAGGTAGGTTCACAGCTTCCTGACCAGCAGACCACAGGTGGTACGAGTGGGTCACCTCACCTCATCCTCCCTCACCCTCAACACTGGATCCCCCCAAGGCTGTGTGCTCAGCCCTCTGCTGTATTCACTGTACACCCATGACTGCGAGGCCACGTCAGAGTCCAACGTCATCATCAAGTTTGCTGACGACACTGCTGTTGTGGGACTAATCTCTCACAATGAGGAGACAGCCTACAGGAGAGAGGTCTCCCGCCTGGAGAACTGGTGCCAGGAGAACCACCTCCTGCTCAACGTCAGCAAACAAAGGAACTGATCGTGGACTTCAGCAGGAAGCAGCAGAGGGACTACCATCCACTTGTCATCAGTGGTGCTGAGGTGGAAAGAGTGGACACTTTCAAATACCTGGGAGTGACCATCTCACACGACCTGTCCTGGACTCATCACATAAACATCACTGTGAAGAAGGCCAGACAGCGTCTCTACCTCCTCAGGCAGCTGAGAGACTTCAAGCTCCCACTCAAGGTGCTCAGGAACTTTTACACCTGCACCATCGAGAGCATCATGCGTGGGAGCCAGGGTTATAATAGTTTTGGATTTTACATTATAGTTTAGTTTTAGTTAGTTTTTACTTTTTTTCTCTATTCAGTTAGTTTTAATTAGTTTTCAGAGTGGTTTTGCTCGTTTTTATTAGTTTTATTTTTGGTTTCATGCTTAGTTTTAGTTAGTTTCAGTTAGTTTCAGTATTAGTTTTAGTATTTTCATACCTGATCAGGTGTAAGATTCAAGGCGCAAAAGTGACTATTGTGTAATGAAAACTTGACAAAAGATACAGTTTAAAGAAATATAGTCAACAACCAACTGTTCACAAGACAGGCTAAATGTGTGTAATATTAAGGACACACATGAACATCAACAGGGAGAAACAAAGAAAAACATGAACTCCCAAACTCAATAAATTCTACAATAAACTCCACAATAAAGTTCAGCATCAGTGCAGCAGATTAATAACGCCTACATGTGGTGTTAAACAAAAACAAACTCTTTGAAGGAGTCAAAGCTCAAATCCAGCTGCATCCTGATGTTCTCACCACCTGAAGCTGCTTCTGTTTTGGAGCTAGCTTGGTTAGATGCTCGCTAATTAAACCTGCAGGGTCTTTGCGGCCTCTGTACACAACCTACAGAAGTTGCCGACCTCATGTCCACATTTATGCTTGTGTAGCTGGATTGTGTGTGTTAATTATCTTGTGGTCGTGTGCAGGTGTTTGTACTCAAAGAACCTCCATCCGGGACTCTGCCGCTTTCTCTTGCAGACCGCAGCCATTACTTTGCGGACCAGCGCGGTGAGCGCACGCACATGCGCACTCACACAGTTGTCCTGTGGCGCTCCCAGCTTAAACTCGGAGAGCGGAAACAATGATTTCATATCAATCCACAAGGCTTAAAAAACCCCCCCAAAAAACAAGTAAATGAAAGTCAGTTTATCGATAATTTCAGTTAGTTTTAGTTAGTTTTGTAAACTCACAATTCAGTTTTAATTAGTTATCGTTTTTTCCTTTTAATTATAGTTTTTATTTATTTCAGTTAACGACAATGTTTTTTCAATTTCAGTTTTCGTTATTTCGTTCGTTTTCGTTAACTATAATAACCCTGGTGGGAGCATCACCACCTGGATGGGAAACTGCACCAAGCAGGACTTCATGGCCCTAAAAAGGGTGGTTCGTTCAGCTGAACGGACCATCAGAACCACCCTCCCCAACCTGCAGGACATTTACACCAAGCAGTGCAGGCTGAGGGCCATGAAGATCCTAAAACAGCCCAGCCACCCCGGACACTCTCTCTTCTCCCTGCTCCCATCAGGCCGGCGTTACCGCTGCCTGAGGGCTAAGACTGAAAGGTTGAAGAAGAGTTTTTACCCACAAGCCATCCGTCTGCTCAACTCTGAGCCCTAACTGGACCATTATTGCACAATGTAAATATTATAATTTATAAAAGTGTGTATAGTGTATAGTATATAGAGTATAGTGTATAATGTGAATTACTTTTTTTTAATTTTTATTCTTCTTATTTATATGTGTGTGTATATATGGTTGCAGGTACAAAATACATTTCACTGTGCGTTGTACTGTGTATAACTGTGCATGTGACAAATAAACACTATCTTAATCTTAATCTTAATCTTGACTATATGAAAGTGTAACTTGAATTAGAAAGTGCCAGTACTTCATGCCATCTCACACGAGTATGGTATGCAGTTCTGACCCGGATTAATCTGTAAACTGTTTGAAAATGGCTTTATTAAATTTAATATTTGGACTCCTTATTCCTGTTTGTTTTGTTTGTCATTCCTGTTCGAGAAACGAACACGCAGAAACCTAAAGGCTTAAACAGCAACAGCACACACACACTTAATAAATTCCTTCACTTGACATTAGAAAATATATAATCAATTCCTTCACACTCAGAAAAGAAAATGTGGCATAGAATGGCATCTATTTATCTTCCAATCGGATTGGAGGTGAGCTGGTGGCGCTAGGGGGTGCTATAGCTCCCCCTGGCAAAGTCACAGCACCCCCGTAGCACCCCTAAGAAGACAGCTTGTGTCTATGTGTGTTGAGAACTGAAAGAACAACAATTGAAAGAACAATACTATGATACATGGTATACACCAGATATTCTATTTTCAGTATAACCAACTTTTTTAGACACAATTGAAACATGAGTGTACTATCAAAGTCACTGATATACATGGATGGACAATGACCTGTCCTGACCCCACTTTTACAAGAGAAATGGCAGAAGAGAAATAGCATAGTGAATAGTGAAAGGAGGCCAGATACAGTCACAGATGAGGGCTGATGCTTCTTCTTGATCATCTTCACAGCATCATGATTGATGATCTTCCACCAGGACAGAGACCATCTGCTGCAGATTGTGTGTTTTTTATGGCTGCAGGAGTGGTCTGGAACCTTAAGCCCATGCTTTAAAAACCAACATCACTGACTACTGGTCTCAGTAACCAGCTGCTTTGCCTTTTTTCCTTTCATCAGAATATGCAGAGATGCAGCCGCCATCCTCCTTCTCCACAGCATTAACTACATTGTAGAATCTTGTTATTTTATGCCCCTTAGCCTCAAGAGCATCAATTACTTCCTGAAGGGCAAAGAGGAGAAGCAACTCAGATGGAACAAAAGCAGCAGAATTTCTTATTGTATCATATAAATACACTGAATGTTACCTTTTCACTCCAGAGTTCAAACTTTGCTTCTAATTATTCATAGAGTCAACAAAAACAACTGGAGTATCAATTGCCTCTTTAAGGCTCTTTCCAAACCAAAGGTGGTTCATGAGTGCCTTGGAGAGAAAAATACAAAGCAATCTTCAAGATGGGAAAATGATGATTTCAGGATGGATTAGGATGAAGACACTAGTGAATATAACTAAAAGGGGCCTCAGTCTACATAAATTTATCTTTTTATTTTAATGGCACTTTGTGTGATTGCTATGGACACATACCGAGGCCATTCCAGTTGTGATCCAACTCCCACCAGCCGATCCAATCACCAGTGTCTTTGATTTAGACTTCAGCACAGCCGGGGCCATATTGGAGGGAGGCCGCTCCCCTGAGAACAAAAACCTTGAGTGACAGGACAAAACTACAATCCAGACTCATCACTGTTAGGAGCACAACAGCAAAATGACTAATTGAATGATTTGAAGCAGAGGATGAACGGCATTTATTCAACCCTGATATGTGGCTCTTACTTTGTTCAACGTCTGACATCAGACACTGGTGAATGCTAAAGGAAACATTCCAGTTTCTGTTTTTTTCACTTTTTCAATTTTATAAGAAATCTTTGGCATATAGTACAAACAGCAGAATAAAGATTGCATTCTATATGGGAGATTATATGTTCAAACTGGGTGACATCTTCATTGCTTTGATCTGAAAGTTAACCTCAGCTTCATCTGGATAGGTGAGTTGATATAAAACAATTTTAACTGTGTGATAATAGTTCTTCACGGTATGCGTTTATCCTGTTTTCCTTAATAAGAGAAGGCAGTATCATATGTTTTTGCATCAAACTCCTGAGTGTAACACTGGTCTCATGACAGTTAATAACAGTTAAATAACAGTTGCTAGTAAATAGAAACTCTTTGTGTCAGTTTTGAAAGAATCTTCACGGTGTCCTCAGCATCTGCATCTGTCCTGATTGCCTGTATTTCATAATTATTAAATGTAAAATGTATCCTGCTGATCGCTTACCAGGAGAAATGCTATTAGTTCTATGACAGAAGTCAGACAGCTGGTTGTTGAGGATAATTCCAGTGCTCGGAGAGAAGACCTTGGAGCCAAATCTGTAAAGCAAAACATTAAATGAACCAGATCTAGAATCTCTGATACAATAATTCCAACACACTCCATGCAGTTGAGAAATCTTGCATTCAGTCTCTGAAAATTTTTAATCCTTCAGTTTCAAATCAAGAATAATTTTTGATAGCTGGTTCCTAACAGTGAAAAAGAACCACGGAGATACTGACATGTCGTTGATGCTGCTGGTGACAGACACAGCAGATCCATCTTCAGCCAGCACAGACACGTGAGTGGTACCTCTGGTTTCCAGATTCGAGGTGCAGTTATTTTTACTTTCCAGACACAAGCTGAGGTTGTAATACTGGTCGTCATGACTCTCATAAGTGATCAAGCTCCTTATGTGATCAGCAAAGCTTTCCTCTGTGAACTTCTTAGCTGTCTGATTGAACTACACAGCATAAAATATTTTTAAAAAAATCACAGAAAATACAGGAACATCAAGAAAAAATAAATATTAAAGCCAAATATTAACGGGACTTGGGTTCAATGGCCTTTCTTTCATTTTATACCAGAAGTTCTTAAGAAATTTAGTACAACTAAATATGTCCAATATAAAGCTAATTACAGAACAACTAACCAGCTAAATTATCAGTTATTGTGTAGCTGACCGCATGTGGGCTTTTGTGCTGGTATTGCTGTTTTTTTTCTCTAGTCAAGGATTTAAATAATTCTTCCACCACTGTGTGAGCCATAAATAATTTCACTAATAATCATACTGTATCCAACAAAAGCAGGTGCAAATTATGCATGAATCTTCCTGGTAGTATTTTGTGATACTTACTGAACTGAAGTTTGGATCTTGTATACAGTTCTTTAATCCATTGGCAAATTTAAAAGCTTCAGTATAATGGTGATAAAATAATATCTTCTCATCAGTTGTCTGAGGTGCTGAATTAATTTTATAGCCTAAAAATATAAATAACTGTTATTTTCCTTTCTTTGAAAAAAAAATCCATTCTCAGTGTTTCACACTTTTAAAGATTGGTTGGGATCCTTTTCCTCCATGAACCAATATTATGTGATATGCAACAAACAATAAATGCATCAATTTGAACAGCTCAGTTCAAAACAACATTATCAAACAAGCCTCATTTTATGATTTTAAAAGAGTAAATGAGCAGCAGCTCTGCAGTCAGTGTCTAGCAGGAACCTTTCATGATGTTGAGGACGAGGCTAAGGATGGCTCCTCCTGCAGGGGGTGGGGGGAAGTACATCTGGTACTCTCCCAAAGGAACAGTCCACGCATCAGTCACTGTAACTTTATATGATGCCAAGTCCTGCAGTGTGTGTGTTCCTCCTGAGCAAAAACATTGAAACAAATGGTCCTGCTGAGCAAAACTGAACACATCTTCGTAATTAGATCATTGTGTCTGGCAGACATAGAAAATGGTCGGAAAAGAGAGCAGGATGAAACCTGTCTGATGATACCTGCTTGCTGTATGTCATGGATTAAATCCTCTGCTATGCTTCCGTTGTAAAACACATCTGGCCCCTGCTTTGCAATCATCTCCAAAGTATCAGCCAGTTTCTCAAATTTCACAATATCGCCGGTTTGAAGCAGGTTCCCGTTCTCATCTGAATATAACTGCCTAAAATACAAACACAGTGAGAGAAAGCTGAAACATTCATTGTTTACTCCTCATGTTTTTGAACTCACAATGTTGGTGTATTTCATACCGTAGTGATGTATTAGCAATGCGTGGAATCTGTAGACCTTGAATGTAAGGAATAGGGAACCCTTCTCTGGCCAGTCGGATGGTCGGCTCAAAGAGGTCTTTCCACGGCAACTTCCCATAACGCCTGTGCGCCTCTGCATAGCCTCGAATTTCCCAGGAACCCCGATCCATTTGTTGCCTGGTTAGATGAATAATGGACAGTTAGTGCTGGAAAGTAACACATACATTTACTCGTGTTTAAGGTCTTGACCTATATAATTAAAACTGTGATTTCTAGTCACGGGGAAACAGTGTACTTTTAAATGTTGTGTCTGTTTACAACTAGTCATGTTAGAGATAATATTTTGCATGTTATACTTACCACAAACTTATTTTTGTGCATTTTGGCCACAGCGGCTTTTTTTTTTTTTATGAGCAGTGGAGGGAGACAGGAAATGGGGGAAAGACACAGGGGGAGATATGGGGGCCAATTAGTGACAGGCCAGAACTCGAACACCACTAAGCCACCCGGGTACCTACTTACCTACTTACCTTTGTCTCTATTAATGCAGACCTACATGCAGGGTGTAGCACAGAACTCTCAACACTATACATAAGTGGTCTATGTTGGCCCGCTTCCTTTCTTGATCCATACCTCTCATATACAGTAATTGAACCAACAACTCTATACAACAATCCATAGTGGTGATAAGGGTAGCTAGAAATGAACTGTTCATATGCCACATTTAATACAAATCTGTGATATGTCAGTAAGTCTGCATAGTTTGAAATCTTTAATATGGCAGAAAAGCAACCTACTTTTGTTAGGCTGGTGATTATTGGAGCATGACTCTAGAAGATTACTCTCTGTCTGATTTGGGACAGTCTCTCTGGCGTTGATGATTGTTACATGACCTGTGAAAAGATGAGATATTAATCCCTGATTCTCCAACAGGGCGCAGGTGCTGCATTACAATGACAGGAATGAAGGTGTCTTTTACCAGAGCTGTCCATCACTGTGAATATAGACCCCCCTCCTATGCCCGCACTCTGTGGGTTGGTGAGGGAGGTGCACAGCAGTGCTGCAATGGCTGCATCTACTGCTGAGCCACCTTTCTGAAGAATGTCCCTGAAAGAGTTTACTGCCATCAGTTTGTGTCTTTTCATTACCACGTGTGTCTACAACATACACATCTAAAAATCTTGAGAGGAAAAATAAATCTTATTCTTGAATCTGAACATTTATCCATATGAAGCACATCTTGCGCTATAAGACACAAACATCATACTATCTCATGTTTTCCTGGTAAAATAAAATAAATTTTTAAATGCTTTGTCATGGTCCTGGGCCTGTTGCCCAGCGTTTTGTGTTTTGGTTCTTTGAGGTTCTGTCATTGTTGTATGTCCTCTGGGTTTCTGAGGTTGCCTGTGGTTTTAAGTCTTAGTTCGTTACAGTTATTGTATGTAATTCCCACTTCCCTTTGTTCTCCTAGTCATCTCCACGTCCCTGTGTTACAGTGTCTGTTTTGTCCCTCTGTGTCTTTTTCACTTGTCTCATGTGTTCTGTATTTAGTTTTATTCCCAGTGTTGTGTCTGTTTACCTGTTTTCTCTCTTCCTGTTCTATTTTCTTAGTCCTGTGTTCCGCTTGCATTGTGTTCAGTTTTGCTTCCTGTGCTCTCTTCCCAGTTGTTTCCACTTGTCCTCGCTATCCCTTGATATTGTATGCGTTTTCCACTAGTCCTTTGTTGCATTGTCCTCAGTGCTTACCCTCACTGTGCTTCTTGTGGCTGTAGCTCAGTAGGTAGAGCAGGTCACCTACTGATTGGAAGGTCAGTGGTTCAATTCCTGGCTACTGCAGGCTGTATGTATCCTTGGGCAAGATACTTAACCCCAAGTTGCTCTCCGACCGTTCCGTCGGAGTATGAATGTGAGTGAATGTTAGACGATTAAAGCACTTAGCTTAATTAATTAATCATGGAAGTGCTTGTATGAATGCGTGTGCATGGGGTAAATGTGAATGTGTTGTGTAAGCGCTTTGAGTGCTCATATCTGAGTAGAAAAGCGCTATATAAGAACTAGTCCATTTACAATTTCTTCCTGTTCTGTGTTTTCCCTCAGTTTAGCTCTGCCCAGACCAGCGTAGGCAGTTCATTGTTTCCTGTACTATTCTGCAGTAAAGCCACGTTTAAGTCTCAGTTCTGACTGTCGAGTCCTGTATTTTGGGTCCCATCTCACCTGCCACACAGAAACCCATGACAGCTTTTCACCCCTAAAATGGCAGATTTTGTCAAAGACAATTTGTATTATGTTCGAATCATTTCCTCATGTATTCCTCATGAATTCCTGTGACACAGATAGTATTTTCCTGTTACAATCCTATTCACTGATCGTATTTAATGTTTTTTGTAAGTCCTATAAGGACATATAAGCAGTATTTCCATCTAAATGGTAAGCATAGCTCTTGTATATAGTTGTAAAAAAATAAAAAAACTCAGGTTTTCATAGGATATCTTTTCAAACACAATATCACATTAAATCCCACTCTCATTTACATGGTTAAAGAGGATAATTCATCAGTACTTCCTCAAATTGTCAATTTTTCAACAATAGACAGAAGTGACAGTATGAATTTTGTTGATGCAAGAGAGTTTTTTTCTGTGTCTTAATTTAATTTTGTAAGCATTCGTAATTTAATTTGTTATAATGACTTAAATATATTGCAATATCTCAACTCAACTCAACTGAGCTTTATTTAAAAAGCACTTTAAAATCAACATCGTTGGCCAAACTGCTTAACACGAGCAAAAAAACAAGTTTAAAATACATGTTCAAAAACGACGACATTAAAATAGAAGACAGCAGTTAGTGCAATAAAAACAAGAGAAAAAAAATTAATAAAACCACAGTTAAAACATTTTTTTTAAAAAACAGTAAGAGCCAACATCTCAGACTGAGTTAAAAGCCAAAGAGAAGAGGTATATTTTAAGAGAAGATTTAAAAGCAAAGCATGAGCCAGAGGGAGCTCATTCCATAATTCTGGTTCTGGATGACTACTGATTCAATCTGTGCATCAAGTGGCACATGAATCTGACAATAAAAGTGGAACGCAATATCATGATCCCATTGGAAGTAGAGGAGAAGGTCAAGTACAGAGCCTTGAGACACTCCACATGTAAGGGATACTGCACAAGATTTGATGTGGGCTTTATAGATAAGTTTCTAAGGAAAACCTGGTCTTGTCAGGAGAGTTTGGATGGAGCAGCTCTCATTTCTAGAAATCTGGCCAAATTTATTAAACTCCCCAAAAAATGAGTATCCAGAGTTGAGACCAGGAAGCAGAGTTGCAGACTTACACGCCTTTCTGCAGCTTCTCTTGTCCTGTCATCCCCCAAAACCCCATCCCCATAGAGACGGTGCTCCCAGACCATCAAAAAACAAACCAAAACCCTACTTTATGTTAAAGACCTCATAGTATTACATTACCCCAATAGAGCACTTGGCTCTCAGACTGCTGGCTTACTTGTGGTTCCTAGGATAAGAACCCACTGTGACATCATATGTGTCAGTTTCACATGTTCTGGAAATTTTCTTGAAAAAGTTTTCAATTCAAAAGATTTTTGAAGTTCTGAAAAAATTTTCTTTCAAGGAGAAATGGGTGTGGGCGTTTATGCCGTGGTCCTGGGCCTTTTGCCCAGTATTTAAGGTTTCTGTAATTGAAGTCTGTTATTGTTTAATCTCTCTAGTTGTGTTTCTAAGTGTGCTTACAGTTTACATTCTTAGTTTGTTATAGTTTTGGTCATCATCACTAATCGATCATTGTGTGCTGTGTGGCTTCTGTTCATGTTAAGTTCAAGTTCTTAGTTCTAGCAAATAGTTTTTTCTACTGGCTTCATCCCTGCTTAATGTTGTTCACTCACTAACAAGCTGAAGTTTAAATTTAGCTCTCACTTCTGAGTCCTGTATGGGGGGTCCTCTGCCTTGCCTGCCACAGCAGTACACGGCATCTTATGGGTTAAGAGTAGAATGGGATGCAGAGCCTTTAATTTTAAGCCTCCTCTTCTGTGGAACCAGCTCCCGGTTTGGGTCCCATGAGTATTTCTTTTCATTCACCTCTTTTACTCCATTTATACGCCACTCTGCATTTAAGCACGAGTTATTATTAATATTTGACTCTTTTCCACGACGTGTATTTTGTCCTGTTTCTCTCCTCTCAGCCCCAACTTGTCGTGGCAAATGACTGCCCCTCCCTGAGCCTGGTTTTGTCTGAGGTTTCTTCCTGTTAAAATAAAGTTTTTCCTTTACACTGTCTCCAAATGACTGGATTTAAACACCTGGAGAGTGTCACGCTTTTAAAATGAACTCAACTGGCAGTAGGCAGTTTCCTCTAAAATGTTGAAAAGGAAATTTAGAGATTGGCCAAAAACTGTAAAGTTCAGAAGAGTCCAAGCCCGGACTCACCACTGCATTCTTAAAGCTGGCAGGCACCTTTAGCTATACTCCCTTTAATAATGTTAAGCACGTATGGTGCCACTGTGGAAAGGACCTCTTTAAAAAGACGAGGTGGAATGGGGTCATTTGGAGACTCAGCAGGCTTCATGTGACCAATGATATCTATTAAAAATGACAAACTGACAACCTCGAACTGGTCAAGGACAGTCAAGCATGTGACAGAGATGGAGGGTCATAGGAAGAACTAAAAAGAATCCTGATGCTAGCAATCTTATTAATAAGAAAGCTTGTGAAGTTCTCACAAACTTCAATCGATCTTTGGGCAAGCAGACCATGAGGCATTTAGAGCAGAATTTACAGTTTTAAAAAGAACACGAGGATTGTGACAGATGCAATAATATTCACTCCAAGTAAATCAAACTTCTTTGAAATCAAACTGTCCACTTAGGAAGCAACACTGATTGACAATCAATTTCACATGCTGTTGTGCAAATGGAATAGACAACAGGTGGAAATTATTGGCAATTAGCAAGACACACTCAATAAAGGAGTGGTTCTGCAGGTGGGAACCACAGACCACTTCTCAGTACCTATGCTTTCTGGCTGATGTTTTGGTCACTTTTTAATGTTGGTGGTGCTTTCACACACTCACAAGTGGCTCAGGTAGTGCAGGTCATCCAGGATGGCACATCAATGCGAGCTGTGGCAAGAAGGTTTGCTGTGTCAGTCAGCATAGTGTCCAGAGGCTGGAGGCGCTACCAGGAGACGTGGAGGAGGCCGTAGGAAGGCAACAACCCAGCAGCAGGACCGCTACCTCCGCCTTTGTGCAAGGAGGAACAGGAGGAGCACTGCCAGAGTCCTGCAAAATGACCTCCAGCAGGCCACAAATGTGCATGTGTCTGCACAAACGGTTAGAAACCGACTCCATGAGGATGGTATGAGGGCGCCACGTCCACAGATGGGGGTTGTGCTCACAGCCCAACACTGTGCAGGACACTTGGCATTTGCCAGAGAACACCAGGATTGGCAAATTCGCCACTGGCGCCCTGTGCTCTTCAGATGAAAGCAGGTTCACACTGAGCACATGACTTAGTGTGGAGACACCGTGGAGAGCGATCTGCTGCCTACAACATCCTTCAGCATGACTGGTTTGGCAGTGGGTCAGTAATGGTGTGGGGTTGCATTTCTTTGGAGGGCCGCACAGCCCTCCATGTGCTCGCCAGAGGTAGCATGACTGCCATTAGGTACCGAGATGAGATCCTCAGACCCCTTGTGAGACCATATGCTGGTGCAGTTGGCCCTGGGTTCCTCCTAACGCAGGACAATGTGGCTGGAGTGTGTCAGCAGTTCCTGCAAGATGAAGGCATTGAAGCTATGGACTGGCCCGCCCGTTCCCCAGACCTGAATCCGATTGAGCACATCTGGGACATCATGTCTCGCTCCATCCACCGTCACGTTGCACCACAGACTGTCCAGGAGTTGGCGGAGGCTTTAGTCCAGGTCTGGGAGGAGATCCCTCAGGAGACCATCCGCCACCTCATCAGGAGCATGCCCAGGCATTGTAGGGAGGTCATACAGGCACGTGGAGGCCACACACAATACTGAGACTCATTTTGACTTGTTTTAAGGACATTACATCAAAGTTGGATCAGCCTGTAGTGTGCTTTTCCACTTTAATTTTGTGTGTGACTCCAAATCCAGGCCTCCATTGGTTAATAAATTTGATTTCCATTGATGATTTTTGTGTGATTTTGTTGTCAGCACATTCAACTTTGTACAGAACAAAGTATTCAATGAGAATATTTCATTCATTCAGATCTAAGATGTGTTATTTGAGTGTTCCCTTTATTTTTTTAAGTGTATTTATATAGCGCCAAATCACAACAAACAATCGTCTCAAGGTGTTTAATATCAGAACAGTGCTAAATTTTAACAGCTTTCAGTTTTCTTATTAAAACCACCAGCAGTCTCTTAACAACTGTACTGTCAGCTGTAACCTCTCCTCCTTCCACTTTCGTTTAGCTCTCCTTTCAAATAAGTTCATTTCAAAGCGGGAATAAAATATTGCCTGTGCGACCTGTTTACACTTAGATCATTCTTTGTAAACTGTCGCTGTGCCTCCTCCACGCCTCCACGGAGTATTAAGAGTATGCTTTTTGTGTTTTTTTTTTATGATGTATGAAATATGTAACTCACATCTTTTTTCAGGATGTGTCATTTTCAAGCGTTTTAAAATTAACATTTGAGAACCAAAATAATGATTTATTAACAAAACAACTCTAGAAATCAACTACCAAGTAAGTGTTGAGTTGCTTTTGGTTTTGATTATGGTTTTTTTTGTGTGTGGGTGAGTGTTTCTTTCTTTTGGCTATGCAAGCTTTCTTCACGATAACAAATCCATGACAGGTAATTTTCCACAAGTAGGAAAATGGAGTGTTCATATATTGCATATGTATAAAAATCACAGTGGATTTCCTAGTTTATGAAATGCATATGGGTTTCATAAAGGAGAAATTATGCTCCAGTGCTAAAGTTTGCTCTCAGAAAACAGCATATTAATCATCGTGTGAAGTTTCGTTAGCACAAACTGTACCAAAAATATTGTCAGAAGTGTAAGATGTTACTCACCGTCCAATCTTTGAACAGTTCTCAGAGTCTGCGGCCACTGCAGCCTTTGAGAAATTTCCAGTTGGGCAATTATGGACATTGTTCACATTCTTCACAATTACAATGCAACCTATAATAACTGCACACAAAAAGGCGATGATGAATAGCAATGCCCCCTTTCCGGGCCTGGCTGTTTGTTCTGGTCGGAAGGCTACCTCTAACATTTTACAACTTTAACTGATTAAATCTGTGAAATGAGATGAAATAAACAAGAAAGTTGTTGCTCGATCAGAAGGCAAAGGCATTGACAGCTGGAAACACCTCATCTGACCAGTCCTTCCTGTTCTACTTCTTCAAGTCTGCTTGAATGCTTGGAGCGTATACGTGTGTGATGCATTGTAATGTAAATTCTCTAGATTCTCTAAATGAGTCAAGGCTTCAGTCCAAGAAAATCACTCATGTTCAATATCTACGCAGGGCCAGATAACTCCATTAAAATGAGTTTGTAACAGCACAGTGATGCAGAATTTTAAGAATTGAGAAAAATACACAAAGGCAACTATTACAACTTGACACTTTCAAATTTACACATTCAAGAATACTCGTGGGGTTTCAAGATGTGCAGTGCTTCCTCTGATTTGATACTCTGTGCCATTATGTTTTTGTTCCTTTAACCTAGAAGCTGCTTTATGTATGATACCTTTACAAGTATTGAATAAACAACAGTTTGCCTTTAACACAGACCAGTCGGGCCTGTCAAATGGATAGTAGATAAATGCCACAACTACCACTGAGCTATCTTACTGTATGTTGTTGTACTTGTTCTATGACTGAGGTTATTCTCACTGCAGGTAAAGCCAGGAGGGCGCACAGCTGCAGATTATGGTGGAGCCCTGAATGAATGTGGGGTCTCCAGGGGTGAGCTGTGTAGATGGATCCTTCCAGGAAAAGTTGTTTGCTGTGCACTGTCATAAACTTTAACCATCAAACCATTGTTTCATGACTGCAGCTTCACCTAATTTTAACACCCTCCCCACTGAGACTTTTACTTTGAAAAGGTAAAACCACAAATATTTTTCGATAGTGTTTTCTTGTAGGTTGGTTTGCTTACCTAGTAACGCTTTTAGTATTTACATCAATATTATCAGAAGCATATCCCACAGTGGTGTCCAGCACAGAGAGTCCACCCATCAGTGGGACCGTTTTTATTTATTTCAATTTTTGTTATTTTCTGCTGCTGTTTCCAAAATTTGCATCTTTAAAGCTTTTAGGATGTTTTGCATGGATATTCATATCTCATTTAATATATGTATATACAAGCTGCTATATAATGCCATACATGAACAGGTATTTAAATTTCAGATATGAAAACCACTTTTGCACATAAAGTTAAGATGTTATGAAAAATAGAATCATGTCATGCCTATGATTAATTCAAATAATACAAAGACAATGTATCAGATTTTGAAACTGAAAAGTTTTGTTTTCAAAAAAAAAATAATTGTAATTTTAAATTTGGCAGTATCTCCATTTAAGACAGTGGTACTTTTGGCTTTTCTTTGATTTTCCAAGGGGTCACCACAGCAGATGGATCTGCATGTTTTATTTGGCACAGATTTTACACTCGATGCCCTTCCTGATGCAACATTCCCATTTATCTAGACTTGGAACTGACACGTGGGCTACACTAATTGTGACACCCCCACCCCCCACCCCACCCCCAAACTGTCCTGCTTTTTGTTGTTTGTTTGCTTTTAGAGCCACCTTAAAGCATACCTTGCTTTATCATCCTTCTGGTCAGTCATGGTGGCTTTTATTTACAAAATAAACATGTATTCAATAAGACTTGAATGACACCTTAAAACTCATCAGTGGTTCTTGAAGGTTCTGGCTGTTGCTGATGATGAAAACTGATTGAGAAGAAAGAGCTGCATCAATAAACTTCCTAGTGACTGGAATAGGTCCAGACCCCCCGCGACCCTGAACAGGGATGGATGGATGGATGGATGGATGGATGGATGGATGGATGGATGGATGGATGGATGGTGATTGCTTTGGTTGCTGGCTTGTTGCCATGGTTTCCTACTGTTTTTCCATGTTTGTCTGCAAATGCTCATTAACTATTTAGCTGAGTGGTAGTAAAACTTTAAAGAAAAAAAAATGCAACACAAACCAGAAATGGAGGTTTACCTTCAACGTAAAAGTTGCATCCTTTGAAACACATTCACTGGAGCTGAGTAACACCTTTTACTCTGAGGTGAACCTTCTCCATTTACAGTTTGTGTTGTACTTTTTCACACTTTCACTACACCTTGGAGAGTAGCAGGACAGTGTTTAAAGATAAGTCCATCACTTCCCCTCAAACTACAAATGCAGCAACATGCTGGAGACCAAAGCAATCACAAGGAGGTATTTTGCCAACTGGTTGGAGAATAAACATTTTCCCTAGAGAGGCAGGTGGTTGTCAGGGGGTCACTGACCAATGTATAGACTTGTGTGACTGGGGCTTTAGCAATCATTTTCACCTGCAACTGCCATCAACCTCCGCAACAACTCACACTAGTTGGGAATATTAATTTTTCTTTTACAACCAGCTGTTGCCAGATGGTTGCAGACGCCTGTGTGACTGGGGCCTGAATCATAAATATATGAAGTCACCCAATGGTTTTCAAAGTCCAGTTATGAATTATAAGGTTGAGAGCATATTGGTGACTGACATCACTTTTATAATGGAAACCTGTAAGGCGTGGCTGAAGAAGCTCATAAGGTGCACGAATAAGGCTGAAACAGAAGAGTGAAAGGAGGGCAGATGCAGTCACAGATGAGCACTGTGTTTCTTCTTGATCATCTTCACTAATAATCAGCAACTTGTTCAGTGATTTTCCAGCAGTACAGAGACCATCTGCTGCAGATTGTGTGGTTTCATGGCTGCAGGAGTGTCTGGAACCTTCAGCCCATGCTTTAAAACCAACATCACTGACTCTTGGTCTCAGTAACCAGCTGCTTTCTCTTTTTTCCTTTCATCAGAATATGCAGAGAGGCAGCCGCCATCATCCATTCTCCACAGCGTTAACTACATTGTAGAATTTTGTTATTTTATGTCTCTTAGCTTTAAGAACCTCAATTACATCCTGAAGGGCAAAGAGGAGAAGAGCCGTAGATGGAACAAAAGCAGCAGAATTTATTGTGTCATATACAAATAGTGAATATGTTACCTTTTCACCCCTGAGTTCAAACTTTGCTTTCATTTTGAGAGTCAACATAACACTGGAGTATCAACTGCCTCTTTAAGGTTCTTTCCAACCAAAGGTGGTTCATGATGACCTTGGAGAGAAATAGAAAAAACAAAGTCATTTACAAGATGGAAAATGATGATTACAGGATGGATTAGGGTGAAGACACTCATGAACAGAGAGGGGCATCAGTCTGCATCAGTTTATCTTAATGGCACTTTGTATGATTGCCATAGGACACGCACCGAGGCCATTCCAGTTGTGATCCAACTCCCCCCAGACCCCCCCAATCACCAGTATCTTCAACTGTGACTTCAGCACAGCTGAAGCCATATTGGAGGGAGGCCACTCGCCTGAGAAATACAACAAATTGAGTGACAGGCAACAGTACAATCTGACTCAGAGAGCAAGAACAGCAGAAAATGAATTCGGTCTCATTAACAAGCAGTGTGTACACACCAATCTGTTGTCTAAATCATGTGTACAAACATTTCTCACACAAATCATTGATTCAGCATCCCGAATTTGCTTTGTAGTGCTACTGATCATGTATTTAACAACTGATTTTGGCCTGAGTCTCAGAAATTTTCTGGGGCTGGGTCGTGGGGGCAGCAGCCTAAGCAGAGAAGCCCAGACCTCCCTCTCCCCAGCCACCTCCTCCAGCTCATCAGGGGGGACACCGAGGCGTTCCCAGGCAAGCCAAGAAATATAATCTCATCAGCATGTCCTGGGTCTGCCCCGGGGCCTCCTCCCAGTAGGACATGCCCAGAACACCTTACCAAAGAGGCTCTCAGGAGGCATCCTAATCAGATGTGCAAACCACCTCAACCGGCTCCTTTCAATGCAGAGGAGCAGCAGCTCTACTCTGAGACTGCACGCCTAACCCTATCTCTAAGGGAGAGGCCAGCCACCCTTCGAAGGAAGCTCATTTCTTCCGCTTGTATCTGCTATCTTGTTCCTTCTGTCACTACCCAAAGCTCGTGACCACAGATGAGGGTAGGGACCAGTAAATCAACACTTTTGATTTCACACTCACCTCCCTTTTCAACATGACAGAATGATACAGTGCAAGGTTAAAATAGTTTTTGGTTTCTAAAATTACAGTTTAGTTTTATTTAATTTTGCCTTATTTTTTTCCTTTATTTTTTATATGTAGTGCCAGCTGACAGCTGAAAAAAATGCTGGGACTTTTCCCTTCTTTGGTCCTCGCTCTTTGTGGTCAGTCTCTCTTTTTGGCTGCAAACATTTTTGTATTCTGTTTGTTTGTTTTTTCCACTTTGTTCATGCCCTCCTGTCCATTCTGATAGTTTCCACAGGAATTTGATGCTACTTATATTGAGTCCTTATATTGATTCTTTGATTATTATTCCTGATAAATTTAAAAACTGTGGTGAAAAGTAGCTGGAAATACTTGTTGCATGGACCCGACGTGTAGCTACATTTTTCGAGAGGTGCATGTTAGGTTACGTTGTAGGTTACTGCATAACTTCAGAGGGCTTTCTGTAGCCGCCTTGTGTGCACTTCTCAGGTGGATTTTGAGTTTAGTAGGGTTTTTCCCCTTGTGAAGTGTTTCACACATTTTCCCATCATCCACAACAAGACAGTCGTTTCTATCTGTCTCACTTTGGCAAAGAAATCCCTCTTTCTCTCTTTCTGCTTTTGCGATTATTTTGTGGACTGGGGCAGTGAGCAGATAAAAACACACACACACACACACACACACACACACACATGCACACGTACACAGTGAGGTGCTGTATGGTGCTCCCAGCTAAAACTAGAGTGGGTACAATGATTTCATATCAGCTCATAAGGTTTTTAAATAAACTGACAAAAAAGAAAATGAAGGGAGTTTTATCTGTCATTTCAGTACGTTTCAGTTAGTTTTGTAAACCCACAATACAGTTTCAGTTATTAGTTTTTTCCTTTTAATTACCATTTTTATTTATTTCATTTTATTTATACCTACAACGTCCACATCACTGCAGACGCAGCCCCAATCGGTCTGTTAATCTTCCACTTCCTTCTCCACTTGTGATCAGGACCTCAAGATACTCCTACACCTAGGGTAGCAACTCGCTCCTGAGCTGGAGTGGGCACTCCACCCTTTTCTGACTGAGGACCATGGCCTCAGAGTTAGAGATGCCAATTTTTATGCCGAGATAAGATTCTGAGGTCACCAAGGCCGAAGCCATCCACCACTTGGATAAGTGTAAAAATTCTGTCCATTAAAAATTATGAACAGAATCGGTCACAAAGGGCAGCCCTGGCAAAGTCCAACACCCACAGGAAACAAGTCCGACTTTATTGCTGGCAGTACGGACCGAGATTTCACTACAGTTGTGCAAGGACTGAATGGCCCACAACAACGGGCCAGACACCCCATACTCCCACAGGACCTCCAACAGGATACTCAGAGGGACACATTGTTCCTCTTGAATCTGAGATTCAATTAAATGTGAAATGCATCCTGCTGATGTCTTACCAGGAGAGATGCTATCAGCTCTTCCACAGAAGTCATGCAGCTGGTTGTTGAGGATAATTCCAGTGCTCAGAGAAAAGACCATCGAGCCAAATCTGTAAACAAAAATAAATAAATAAAAAAAACAGACAATACAAATTCACTCCTTGCAATAGAGACATCACACAAAGCAGTTTCTAAAAAATTTTAAAAAACATTTTTTATACGTTAGGTTCAAAGTAAGAATCATTTTTGATAGCTCCTAACAATGAAAACATCCAAATACTGACATGTAGTTGATGCTGCTGGTGACAGACAAAGCAGATCCATCTCAGCCAGCACAGACACACGTGTGGTACCGCTGCTGTCCAGATACGAGGTGAGGTGATCAAACTTGTCATGAGTCTTGTTAGTGATCAAGCTCTGTATGTGGCTGGCAAAGCTTTCCTCTGTGAATTTCTTTGTCACCTGTGAGAAGTACCGCATAGTACAGAAAATACAGGAATATCAAGACAAAAACTCAATTAGAGCCAAATCATAAAGAGATTTAGGTTAATATCATATATATATATATATATATATATATATATATAGACTGATATAACACAACGGTAAAACTTCTTCCACCACTATTTAAGCAATAACTAAATGTAACAACTTAAAAATGAACTGTCATGTCCTGGGCCATGTGCCCAGCTTTTTGTGTTTAGTTCTGGTTTCACTGAGGTTTGTTATATCCTAGTTTGTTTTGGGTTTTGATTATTCATCTTAGTTTCCTGTCTTGTTAATTTTGGTTTAGTTCCTTTTGTTCCTGTCTCCCCTGCATCTGTCCTGTGTCTGTGTGTTTCCTGTTTGACTTTGATCGTCCTGTGTTCCTGGTAATTTGTGTTTAGTTCTGCTTCCCCTTGTGTCGTCTGGTTAATTACGTTCAGCTTTGCCCCTCACCTGTTGTGGATTAGGGTTAACAATTCAGAAGTGTAACAGCATGGAGACCACACTGTGTCTAAACAAATGTAAAAAAATTAAAAAGGTGCGCACCAAAAGTCAAATTTATGCATGTTGAGTACACCAAAATACAAACACAGAAGCACAGAAAATAAAAACCTGGTTTCTAGTGGACTCTAATTTCCAAGATAAGATGTAGGTCACCTTTATAGATTCCCGTATAAAGGGACATTGGGATAAACCCAGCAGTAATGAAAGGATAGAATAAAAACCAGTTCCCACCAAGTGTGCACTCAATCTGGTAGAAAATTAATCGAGTAGCATGATAACTTGTGTCCCAACTTCCCATACCCATCTCTCATATTGGCCACACACCTGAGACAGTTCAGACAGATGTACTGATTACAGATAAATATGTTGTTTCCTAAAACAAATAACACCTGCATTTGGCAACTACTGAGCATTTTAAGCCAACCTGTTTCTTTCATGGGTGTTTGGGTCGTTTGAATTTAGAGTTAATTGATCACATGCTCATTAAAGGAGACATCCACCACCTCCTCCTTTAAAAATCAAGTCTGCCAACTTCAACAAGACACTAGTTGAAAGACAGAAGCATTTTTTATGAAGTAACCAGAAAAAAAAAATGTATTTATTAGGGGTGGGACTCGATTAAAAAAATTAATCGAATTAATTACAAGCTTTGTAATTAATTAATCGAAATTAATCGCATTTTAATCGCATTTCAATATTTGACATGAGAAATATTAATTTAAGTTTAGTTGATGAATAAATCAATATACATAAGCTTAAACTTCAAAATTTTGTTTATTTTCCCACCAGTCTACTACACAGACCAATGAAGGGTGGAAGTGCTCCTGTGATAAGCAAACTCCTGAAATTAAAGTTAAGCATCATAACTGGATAGTTTTATTCAACATTAATGTCTCACTTGTTATAGTTGGAAATTAATCATTCGCTCAGCTGTATTCCTTGATGTTGAAATGTGTCATGTTTGTTTTAACAGCTTATTTTGAATTAAAGACTTAAAATTAAACCACAAAAAGGAGAAAAAGTTCATTCTCCGTTTAAACAGCTGCTTTTACACAGCTGTGCTTCGCACTCACGGATGCTAGGCGACATGAGCTACGCAGAGGTGACGGCAGCTGATATGAAGGCTAGCCGCTCACTTCCGGCCTTTGTGGTCTTCGTGGGCTGCGAAAGACGTGGGCCGGGTCCTTCGCAGGATGCGGCCCCTAATTTGGACATTGTGCGTTGATATAATCTGTATGCCTGGAACTCGTGCACTGAGAAACGTTCCACGGTGCAAAGTGCGATTAAAATGCGTTAAAATTTTTAACGCGTTATTTCCCCGTAATTAATTAATCGAAATTAACGCGTTAAAGTCCCACCCCTAGTATTTATCTAAATTGATGAAAGATGAAAAGCATTCACTTATTTTACACACTGATACGCCACATAATGTTATATCTTCTTGGCATGGGTGACGTTACGGTGTCACATTTTTGTCCACTGTGACATATCTAAGTGAAGTGAACAGATATACATCTATCAGGTGCAATGAAATTAAGTGTTAAATCACATGGAAAATACCAGATTCATAAAGGCCTTACTATCTGACTAACCTCACTTTCCACACATTTCCCCGACACCAAGTTGTTCCTTTATATTTTCTGAAAACCTACACAGGCCAATTATGCTCCATATGATTTCAGGCCGTTTGCAGTCCTGATTTTCTGGACCACTGCAGCAGAAAATGCAGAAAATGTATTTTTTAGTTACCAGTTTCTAAATCTTCAGGTTTCACATTTGATATTGCTGCTTAAAGACATGGCAACGCTTCACTTGCATGGACAGACTGGGGTGAAGCAGTAGCAGTTTGTGGTGGTGGTGCAGGCAGGGGTGGATGCTTCTCTTTGATAAGAGAAATGGATGGACTCCCATGTAGCCATTTGTTGGGATTTGTTGAGTCGACTCCTTATAATTTAGGTTGATACTTCAATATTGTAAATAGTCCCAATATTGATGTTTTCCATCTTTCCTCCTCTTTTCTTTGCTCGCCTCATATTCTGACATAACTTCACCTCAACTGGGATGTAGGCCTTCATTTTCAGAGCATTCATTCTCACTCTGCATTCAGGACACTGATACTTTGAAAGAAGCCAAAAGTGAATATGAAGAAACATGCTTGTGTTGTGAAATCTAATCACCATACACTGAGATAACTTACAAATTTAAATAAACCACATCCACTTTCCATGCTGAGCCAGTAATATCATAACACAACTGCATCTGCAGTTCTCTCCATGTCACAGTGGCCTCCATGCTCACTGGAATGGAAACTTACAAATACCTAGTTTGCCTCTTTTGGGGGATGTAACATCTTTAGCAACATGAGTACCCTGTTTATGACTGTGGCATAGTGTAGCTGTCCATCTGATCAGCACAACCTGTTAGTAGTTTAAATCTACTCAAAGTATAGTTTGTAAGGATAACATTTACTACTTGCCTTTATTTATGTAATTTTTGACATCTTCTTAATAAAAACCAGGCCTTGGAAGTAGAGCCTGTAGAACAGATATTATCAAGTCAAGTCAAGTCAAGTCAAGTTTATTTATAAAGCACATTTAAAACAACGACGTTGACCAAAGTGCTGTACAAGATCTGTAACCCCAAGGACTATACTAAATAAAAAAAAATATATAAATAAATAAATAAAATAATAAAATAAAATAAATAAATAAAAACATTAAGAACAATAAATAACATAAGAAGAATTAAAAATTAAAACGTTTAAAACAAGTACCATAAAATACCATAAAACAACATCTAAAGGAGGGTAGCACTGCAGCCAAATGCCAAGGAAAGAAATGTGTTTTAATAGAGATTTAATGTGTGTATCGTCTGAGCTGTGCGGATATGGAGAGGTAGATCGTTCCATAGCTTTGGTGCTGCTGCTGCAAAAGCTCGATCACCTCTCTGTTTTCGTCTAGTTTAGGCCTCTGTAAGAGCAGCTGGTTCGATGACCTCAGAGCTCTTACAGGGGTGTGACAGTGAAGCAGCTCAGACAGATACAAAGGTGCCAGTCCGTTTAAGGCTTTAAAAGTAAGCAATAAAATCTTAAAATCGATTCTAAAACGGACAGGGAGCCAGTGAAGGATGACAGGACTGGGGGTAATGTGTTCATGCTTTTTTAAACCGGTTAAAAGATGAGCTGTCCGCATTCTGGACTACCTGCAGGCGGCACACAGATGATTGATCTATGCCAAAGTACAGAGAATTACAGTAGTCCAGGCGGGAAGTAATAAAGCATGAATAACTTTTTCCAGGTCCTGCTGCGGGAGATAAGGTGTTACCTTGGCAATAACTCTGAGTGGTAAAAACTGATTTTGGTAACAGCACTTACTTGCTTCTCCATTTTAAAACTACTATCTAAATGACACCCAGATTTTTCACAGCATCACGACAGTGAGGAGCAAATGACTCGAGTGCCAGAGGAGTAGCTTGAGGGGTCAAATTTATCAAGCATATGACCTCGGTTTTGCTTTCATTAAGATTTAGGAAATTGTTTCTCATCCAGGACTTGATGTCACTTAGACAGTTCAGCAGGGGTTCCCATGGATCTCTGCTGTTCGTTTGATGGGCATATACACTGGATGTCGTCAGCAAAACAGTGGAAACAAATATTATGTTTCCTAAAAATCGACCCTAGAGGCAACATATACAATGAGAAAAGAATTTGGGCCCAGAATGGACCCCTGAGGCACTCCACAAGAAAGCTTGCTGTGGTAGAAAAACAGTCTCTAGATGGACAGAGAAACTTCTATACGTAAGATAAGATCTGAACCAAGTCAGAACCGTGCCTTAATGCCAATTTCATGTTCTAGGCGGGATAGAAGGATCTCGTGGTCCACAGTGTCAAAGGCAGCTGACAGATCTAGAAGTACTAAAACTGCAGGACTACCAGAGTCCACAGTTAAAAGCAGATCGTTAAAAACTCTTAAAAGAGCCGTCTCTGTGCTGTACGCATTCTAAAACCTGACTGAAACTTTTCCCACATTCCATGTTCACTTAAAAATGCTTGAAGTTGCTTAAAAACAACTTTTTCAAGAACCTTGGATAAAATGGTAATTTAGAAATTGGTCCTGTAATTTGAAAGAACATCAGGGTCAAGGTTCTTCTTCTTGATTAGAGGCTGTACAACTGCATGTTTAAAGGCAGCTGGAACACAACCAGATGCAAGCGCACTGTTAATCAGAGCGAGGATAGTTGGTCCCACTGAATCAAAAGCCTCTTAAAAAGGCGAGACGGAACACAGTCTGTGGGAGAGTTTTACAGGTCTCATATTTTGAATCACCTCCTTTAGTGTGGAGAGTGTGACAGGCTCAAACTGCTCAAAGACAGCTCTGCTGGGAGGAGGTGCAGATGAGTCTGTTTCAGGCTGAGGTGATGAAGGCCTGAGGGCAGAAATTTTTTCCACAAAAGATTTCTTAAAGTTTTCGCACAGTGCAGGACAGACCTTGGCTTGGTTTACATTACAGCGAGGATCAGCGAGTGAATTAAAAACACTAAAAAGAAAATGAGGCCTGTGACTGTTACTTGAAACAATGTTAGAGAAATAAGCAGACTTTGCATATTTTACTGCTTTCTGGTATTTCAATAAACAGTTACGCAGGATCTCTAAGGAGACATGGAGCTTATCCTTTTTCCACCTTCTCTCAGCGCGTCTGCACTCACGTCTGAGAGCGCGGGTGTCTCATCCAGCCAGGGCTGGGAGGAAGGTTTGGTGCGTTTGGTTGTAAAAGGGGCAATACGTCCAGTACAGCAGTACAAGTAGATATAAAAGAGTTAGTGAAGTCCTCGGTATTCAGGCTAAGCAAAAATCCAAATTGCTTAAGTCAGAGTTTTTAAAGCAGCTGCAAAATCAGCAGCGCATGAAGAGTTAACCAAGCGCACACGACGTGTAGAGGATACTCTATTATCCCAGAGCTGGGTAGCGCTGCTGTAAATAAAACAGGAAAATGGTCCGATATACCACAGTCACGTATCCCTGTGATGCAGACTCTAAGTCCATAGGACAACACCAGATCCAGTGTGTGACCTTTTTCATGAGTGGGACCACACACGAGTTGTGTTAAGTTAAAAGAGTCAATAAGCGAGGCAAATTCTTTAACCAGTGGACCACTCTCACAACACACATGAATATTAAAGTCGCCAACAATTAAAATACGGTCATATTTTAGTATGAGACCCGTCAGCAAGTCAGCAAAGTCACCGATGAAGTCCTTCGTGCACTTCGGTGGTCGGTAAATCACCGCGCAGAGCACCGAGGGGGAAGAGTTTATCTCCAACAGCTGCAGTTCAAAGCTGCCGTACCGGTCTGCCGAGACCTGACGACAGCGAAAACTGCATTTAAATATTGAAGCAAGTCCTCCACCTTTTCCAGAGATCCGCGGGGAGCTGAAGAAAGAACAGCCGGGAGGTAAAAGTTCGGAAAAAGGTGCAGACTCACCAGCATGAAGCCACGTCTCAGTCACAACATAAAATCCAACTGCTGTGCGATGAAAAAGTCATTGAGAAGGAAAGTTTTGTTGGCTAACGATCTAGCATTTAGTAGGGGCCATTCGGATGTCCAGATCCTTGTTAGTGAGGCCGGGGCCCGCTTCAACAGGCGAAGGTTAGCATGGTTACGCCGCCTCCACGATCCCGCATCCTGCGCCAGGACGAGGGACGCCAAGTCTCCAGGATGACAGGTGGGACAATCGGCCTGATCCAGCGACGCCCGAAATCCACAGGCAGCCCAACAGCCTTGAGGCGGCAAAGACCACCATCCAGGGGGTAATGAACAGACAAACCTAGGAGTCTCAGGTAAGTTTTGACCCGCACCGCGATACCTCCACGCTTTCCACGTCTCCTCTGGCGTTTGTTGGGGACCGGAGCACTGGGCAGCCGGCGCAAATACTCAGGTACATCCGATAGGTGTGGAGGAAAAATCGTTGAGTTTTCTTTACAGTATATGCTGGTACCAAAACAAACTGGAGGTTTAGAAGTGTCTGCCGATCGTAGGTGATCAAAGCGGAGACATCTGGGCAGATGACTACCAGGAACAGAGCGACAGCAAACAATACACAGAACAGCTGACGGCAGCCCGTACACAGTGGCGCCATCTTGGTCACTGGTGGTATGACGGGAGGACGGTGTAATGACGTGATGAGTCACAGATATTATGTCTCAGGAAGTTTATTTCCCTGACTATTATGGGGTCCATTTTTGTTCCTAATTCTATCCAAGTCTGTCAATTTAGTCCTGATTTTGTCCTTTAACCTGCTTTCCTCTATTTCCCTTTGCTATTCTTAATTAATCCCATGTACCCTAAATTCTGTCCTAATCTAATCGATATTCCCTTAGCTGACACATACCCTCAATTTAATTTAACCACACAGATGCAAAATTATAATATCTCACAATTTTGCACCTATCATGACAATTTTAAAAATGTGCTAACACCTTTATACACTGTTCAGATCATTAAAGGAACACTTTTTAATCAGAGTACAGCATCAAGTCAATTAAACTTCTGGGATACTGTTCTGGTCAGTTAAGTAGCAGTGGTTGCAACAATGAGACAGCCCCCCAAAACAGGAATGATTTTACAGGTGGAGGCCACTGACATTTTTTCCCTCCTCATCTTTTTCTGACACCTTTTTTTTTTTTTCATTAGTTAGCATTTGATGCATGAGGTCATACCTGGACCCTACAGAGGTGCTCGGGTTAGTCCAACTCCTCAAGCAGGCGCATCAATACAAGCTATTGGTGGAAGGTTTGCTGTGTCTCCCAGCACAGTCTTAAGAGCATGGAGGAGAATTCCAGGAGACCGGAAGTTCCTCTAGAGAGTTGGAAAGGGCTGTGGAAGGTCCTTAACCCATCAGTAGACCGGCATCTATTCCTTGTGCAAGGAGGACAGGATGAGCACTGCCAGAGCCCTCCAAAATGACCTCCAGCTGTCATAGTCCTGGGCCAGTGGCCCAGAGTTTGAGTTTTTTTGTGAAGTTCTGTTTTTGTTGTGTTTCTTAGTTTTCTCACTGTTGGGTTTTTCAGTTTGGGCCAGATACACAAAGATTTTTCCTTTGTGTCTGTCTCCCTGTGTCTTGGCCCTTGTTCCATGTTTTGTGTTTAGCTTCTCTTCTTGTTTTCTGGAGTGTTGTATTTAGGTTTCCATTTTATTGTGCTCCCATTAGCTTTAGGGTCTAGTTCTCCCTGTATTTCCCTTGGTGTTCCTCCCCTGTGCTGTGGAGCCTTTAGGTTCTAGTAGTTTCTGTTTAGCCTTATGTTTAGATTTCCTCTGTGTTAAGTCTGCGCATACCATGTTAACTTACTTCCTGCTTTATTTTGATAGTCTCGTGCTCCTGTTCTTAGTATTTAGTTTTTCTTCCCTTGTCTGTCTCTGTGATTATGCTCAGCTGTGCTACCCCACCTGTTGTCACTTCCATCATTAGCTCTGGTTATTTATTGTCTGCTTTTGTCTGAGCCCTTTGTGTATCCCTGTCTGTGTAGCCTTGAATGACAGCTTACTGCTGTGTGTTTTGTATTTTAAGTTTTCATGTTTCTTGTGTAGCTGACTCCGTCCAGTTTGGTATTTTTGAGTTTATTTAATAAAGTTTAAGTTAACATTATTGAGCCTCGAGAGTCTTGCATTGGGGTCCTTGCTTCGCCTGCTACAGCAGAATGTGATACCAGCAGGCCACTGTTGTGAATGGCTCTGACCATTCATGTGGGTGGCCTGAGGGCCCAACGTTCCTCTGTTGGGCCCTGTGCTCACTGCCAGCACTGTGGACAATGATTGGCATTTACCATAGGATATTTACTACTGCCGCCCTGTGCTTTTCATGAATGAGAGCAGGTTCACCCTGAGCACATGTGACAGACATGAAAGTGTTTGGAGAAGCCGTGGGAGAACATTGAGCTGCCTGTAATATTGATCGGCGTGACTGGTGTTATGGTTTGCAACCACACAATTTAAATATTTATCTGTATAAACGTAATATAGTAGGCGTTATACCTTAATGTTTTATACATATTTTGATTCAGTGATAAGTTCCAGTGATTCTTTTCTGTTTTCTTTGAGTTGCCTGCCTGCTGCTCCAGTTCTTCCCTTTTGAGCAAAAGAGGATGCGAGGGTGGAGCTGGCCTAAGTGCTGACACCAATCAAGTGGACTCAACCATCTGTATCTCATGGGGGGGGGGATGGGTTTCTTTTTGTTTTTCTCAAAAATAGTTACACTTTGGTTCCCCTGTGGTGTTTAAAATAGTTATCCAATTAGTATATAGGTTGAGCTGCCTATCATTTGGGAGGGTCAGTTAGTTGAGTTCTGTTAAATGGGTTCTGTAAATTTGTTTAGTTGACCTCTTTTATGGGCCATTGAGTTTTAAGAATTGTTTGGTTTTTTGTGACATTTTTTTGCCTTTTTGGGGTATAATAAAGCCCACAGTTTAAAATACACCTGTGCCCATTTGTTTGTGCCAACCTGGTCCCTCATAACCCGGTTTGGTGGTGGGTCAGTGATGGTCTGGGGAAGCATATCTACGGAGGGTTGCACAGACCTCTGCAGGCTAGGCAACAGCACCCTGACTGACATTAGGTATTGGGATGAAATCCTTGGACCCTTGTCAGACCCTATGCTGGTGCAATGGGTCCTGGGTTCCTCCTGGTGCATGACAATTGCCTGGCCTCATGTGACAAGAGTATGCAGGCAGTTTGTGGAGGATGAATGAACTGATGCCAGTGACTGGCTCCCACGCTTGCCTGATCTAAATGCAATAAAACACTCTGAGACACTATTTCTCTGTAGGCCAGGTTATATGCACAACTTCCAGACCTTGTAATTTTTTAATGTTTGAGTGGCCACTGTGTGCAGTTTCGCACAAAAACCTCTCAAAGGAATTCATATTTTCTCTCTGAGGTGGCTGTAGTGGACGCACCAGTTTAC
Source organism: Archocentrus centrarchus (assembly GCF_007364275.1). Lineage (NCBI taxonomy): Eukaryota > Metazoa > Chordata > Actinopteri > Cichliformes > Cichlidae > Archocentrus > Archocentrus centrarchus. The sequence goes on from NW_022060158.1 coordinate 138,238, forward strand.
ATCTGAACTGTTGAAAGCAAATATTTGTCTGAATGAGATCTCAGTGCCCCTCAACTCATTTACTTAATAAAGGTAAAAAGAAAAAAATCAAACAGCAGTGGCCATGTCTGTGTATTCCCTATAACACCTGGGTTTGGTTATTAAGGTAATCATTGTTTTTGATGATAACTATCGACTGCTTGTGGTATCACCAGTTAACACAGGTGTGTTTCCTGAAATTTGATCATGAAGTCTTTAATCTCACTGGACTTCAGACACACTGACAGTCACTGCAGTTCTATTTTAAGACACTGCAAGTGCTCTAAACTTACGATGGCATGTGTTTCATGTGGAGGCAGGTCATAGCTTTACTTAAATAAACAGCACTTAGTACATCAAATGGAAACCAATATACTCAACTTGGTTCCTTATTACAGTTTTTGGTTTCCTTTTTCAATCTTCACTCATACACTGCTCAGTGTCCATCACCCCTCATTTTAAATCATGTCATTCAATTTTAATCAGTAAGTTACTCTAACAGTAAAACAAGCCTTCAGCAGCCCAGCTGTCTGAGCTGATGAAGAATAAGGCACATTTGCTTACTTCATACAAAATAATGCCACAACTTTATATTGAGGACAGCTACCATGTTAATCTGTGACTATCACCGGGTAATATGGTTGTGTTTCCTAAATCAGCAGCAGGTGTTAAACAACTGACAGAGTGAACAAGATGTATGCAGGTAAAACAAGTATTTCCAGTCAGCTGATTGGTGGTGTCACAGGAAAAGTATCTGTTTGTGACTTATGTCACAGGCACACAGAGTCCAGTCAGAGGGTTGTTTTTTATTCATTTATTAAAATCCTTTAATCAGCATCATTTATATCTGAAGATTATATTTACACATATGTGCAAAATAAACAAAAAATCAAATGGTAGAAATTGCTACAAATAAAAGTTAAATATTGTATTACTCATTTAAAAACATTTAAATGTGGCTCAGTATATTCAGACAAAAAATAGGCCTGACTTTCTGTATGGCACTAACAGTCTGTGAGATCTAGTTTCACTGATGCTGCCTTGCTGGCACCCTTCTGGACAATTATGGAGGGTTAAAATTTACACACAAAAAAAACAAACAAAAAAATCATGCATTTAATAAGACATGAAATAAGAATTAAACCTATAATTCCCCATACTAAGGGAATGGAACAACAGAGACTGCAGACCTTCTCACAGACTTCGGACATTTTTGCAGCCAGAGGAGTCGCCTCCTGCTGGCCTCCAGGTTTAAGGCACTTAAGCATATGTTTCTTTTTTTTTATCGTATGAAAGCTAGTTTCTTCTTTTCTCTAGTCTATGTGTTTTGTTTGCTTGTTGTTGTGCCTCACTTGTTAGCATTACACAAATTTTGGGTCCAATGTTTTGGAAGCATGTTGTTAAGATTAAAATTGGAGTAAGCATGTATTTTAAATTACTGCTGGACTGTGAAATTGAGGGCGATGTTAATGTTTAAGATAACAATTTGGCTGATAACAATGTCCAATATTTTGTTAATGAAGTTCTGCCAATGTACTGGTGTATAAATTAAATAAATAAATGCTAACAATTCTCAATTTTTCCAGCTTGTGTTGTCTTTGCACTATTTGAATGAAATCTGGCTTTAAACAACATTGTATTCTTTTTTCAGTATAGCCAACTTTTTAGACACAATTGAAACATGACTGAAATGTCAAAGTCACTGATGGATGTGGATGACAGTGACCTGTACTGACCCCACTTTTACAATAGAAATGGCAAAAGAGAAATAGAAGAACATGGAAACAGAACAGAAGAGTGAAAGGAGGTCAGATACAGTCACAGATGAGGGCTGATGTTTCTTCTTGATCATCTTCACTGATAATCAGCATCATGTTTAATGATCTTGTAGCAGGACAGAGACCATCTGCTGCAGAGTTTGTGGTTTTGAGGCTGCAGGAGTGTCTGGAACCTTAGGCCCATGCAGTATAACTAACATCACTGACTCTTGGCCTCAGTAAGCCGCTGCTTTGGCTTTTTTTCCTTTTATCAGAATATGCAGAGATACAGTCGTCATCCTGGTTCTCCACAGCATTAACTACTTTGTAGAATTTTGATATTTTATGCCCCTTAGCCTCAAGAGCATCAATTAGGTCCTGAAGGGCAAAGAGGAGAAGAGATTCAGATGGAACAAAAGCAGCAGAATTTCTTATTTTATCATCTGAATGTTACCTTTTCACTCCTGAGTTCAAACTTTACTTCATTTCAGAGTCGACAAAACGATGGAGTATCAATTACCTCCTTAAGGCTCTTTCCAAACCAAAAGTGGTTCATGACCACCTTGGAGACAAATAGAAAATATAAAACAATCTCAAGATGGGAAAGTGATGATTACAGGATGGATTAGAGTGAAGATGTTGGTCATTATAACAACAAAGAGGGGCGTCAATCTGCATGAATTATTTACTTTATTTAATGGGTTTTGTGTGTTCACCATGGACACACACCGAGGCCATTGCAGTTGCGATCATAGATGAACCAGACCCTCCAATCACCAGAGTCTTTGACTGAGACTTCAGCACAGCTGGAGCTGTAGTGGAGGGAGGTCGCTCGCCAGAGAAATATAACAAAAGCCTTGAGTGACAGGACAAAACTACAATCAGTCTCCATGAATATTCTATTAAATCAGTAACAACCAAAAGTGAAATGTCTGGCTGGGTCTTCGTTATGAAAACTATTGCACTTTTAGTGGCTCACACTGCAACTATAACAGTAATTTGTTTCACTTAATAAATCTGTTCCATAGCCTATAAAATGAAATGCATCTTATTTTTAACATTTTTCTGCTGAACAGTGAGATCGTCTAAGTCATTTCCAACTCCTTGAGTAGGATTTCTATGAGCATAGTGACATTTTCTCCATCCATCATTTAGTGCTTCTGACCAGAATGAAAGAAAAAATCGTGATAACCTGGAAGGCTGCAATACAACATACATATATTGACTGTAATGACTGCTTCCTTCCTCAGCAAAAACATTGAAACAAATGGTTCTGCTGAGCAAAACTGAACACAACACATCTCATAATCAAGATTTTAATGCAGGGCTCTTCAACTCAGGCCTCAAGAGCCCCTGTCCTGCAGGTTTTAGATGTGTCCCTGATCCAACACACCTGAATAAATTGGCTGAATTACCTCCTCAGTATGCAGTCAAGTTCTCCAGACTCCTGCTAATGACTTCTATATTTGACTCAGGTGTGTTGAAGCAGAGACACATCTAAAACCTGCAGGACAGGGCTCTTGAGGCCTGGAGTTGAAGAGCCCTGTTTTAATGGATCCAGGCAGCTCACAGTGTAGCCTGTGAGGGATGATGGCAGAGCTTTACAGGGCCAATTCCATCCATCCATCCATCCACTTCTGCTTATCCTGTTGGGGGGGGTGAAGCCTATCCAGCTGACATAGGGCAAGAGGCAGGGTACACCCTGTACAGGTTGCCAGCCTGTCGCAGGGCCAACACAGAGAGACAGACAACGTCCACACACACGTTTTGGCAATTTAGAGTTTTCCAATTAACCTAACCCCAGTAAGTGCATGTCTTTGGACTGTGGGAGGCAACCAGAGTACCCGGAGAAGAAAACCCACGCAGACACGGGAGAGAACATGGAAACGCCACACAAAGAGAGAGGGAGGGGCCTGGGCCAAGGTGGAATCAAACCCAGGCCTTCCAGTTAGTATTCTAACTGGGAGGCAGCAGTGTTAACCACCGAGCTGCCACAGAGCTAATTGATTTGTTCACTTGTAATTAGTTCATTGTGTCTGGCAGATATAGAAAATGGTCGGTCGGTGATCAGAATTTGTTTTCACCCAGTTAAGCACAGCAGCACTCGCGCTGCAGCTCTCGCGGCCACGCTCCCAGCCAAGGCTGAATTTCAACCCCAGCCCGACCCTGTGCTGAGGACATCCTGACCTCTTTCTGTCGGTTAGCCCTGGTGTTCATGCTGCTGTTAGCTTCAAGTGGATCTGTCATCACTGACCTGCAACACTTGGAGAATAAACTCTCGTACAAATGTGGCAGTTGGTACTGAAGGAAAAAAGGGGGGCAGTGCCTTTAATTGGTGCTTCCAGGGGTAAGTATACAATCAACTGCAAGTAGAAACACTTTGAGAGTGAGATCAGGCCAGTGGAGTGACGCAGGTGCACACCTCACTCCATGTGAGTGGCATAATCCTGGGCATGAATAATGGTGGGTTTCAGATTTTATTTCTTACAGAAGTGTTTTGTGAAATTGTGTATTTATAAATTGCCTAATTTAAGATCTGTGCCTTTAGGTATTGTAGTGTGTAGCAGTAATACTGTTCAGAATTGTTTTTAAATGTCTTTTTTTTTTTTATTTAAAAAAAATGTATTGTTACGAATAACATAAACTTGTTGTTTTGTTGTAGTTGTTTTTTTTTATTGCCCTCTGGCTATACACAGCCTAATGACAGCCGGTTAAACTGTAAATAAAATGAAATTACAATATTTAAGATCATAATACAAATAAACACAAATTTAGAACCTTTCACTATAAACCGTCTGAATAACTCACATTTAAGGTTGTGCTAGATTAATCACTTATAAATCTGAGATTCAAATTCAGCATTTAAACACTTTACAATCTCTAACATTACATTTTCCAGGTTGATAAACTGTCAAGACGCTTAGCTTTATACTCTAAACAAATGCAACAACACATCAGATTACACATTATGAGGATCTTACAGATCTAAACACAAAATTAAACCGAATTGTGCATCTCACAGATATTCTGATTGAATACAGCGACATATCTCCTTTGAAAACCCATGCGGGAAAACGTATTCACTTTTATGCAAAACAACTATAGTTTACATCTTCAAAACAACACAACGTCCGTTTACACAATTAAACAAATGTTTGACAATAATCAGATCAACTTACCACGTTGGGGCAATGTTATTTGGATAGTTAAGTGACAGGTTTAATCTTTGTCTGCTTTGTTTTTTCTGTTGGCTCTCTGTAGCTGAAAAGGCTATCGTGTCTCTTTCTTCCTTGCACGTCAGACAGCCCCAAAAAATGTAAACAATGATTGGAGCCCTCTAGTGGAAGGGAGTGATACCAACATCCCGGCCCCGATGACCTCAACAGATGGTCATCCAAGTAAAATTGGTGAACGACTATGTTAATAATACAGTAATACATGCACTTTAGAGCAATAACTGTTAATCTTGAACACACGGCTAACAACTATTGTAACAGTCTCATGGAAAACACAAGCTGAAAGTCTGTAGAGCTTACTTGTCCATATTCCCTTCCAGCAAACATAGTTTGTGGATGGGGCGAGTATAAATACCTGTTTGTGTCTTTACTTGAACTGAACGTACCAGTCCATCAGCTCCAACATTGACATCAATGACCAATCCAAGGGGCCACTGACTGCGAGGTGTAGATTCATGCAGAACTAGTACAAGATCACCTACTTGATAATTTCTGGAATGGTGGGTCCACTTCTGCCTCTGCTGTAGACTAGGCAAATACTCCTTTGTCCATCGAGTCCAGAAATGTCCGCCAAGTACTGGACCTGGCGCCAGCGTCGACGGTACAGATCCTGCTTCACAAAGTGACCAGGGGGTAGAGAACACTCAGGTCTTAACAGAAGCAAATCGTTAGGAGTCAGAGGCTGACCATCTCTTGGGTCCTCTGACAGCTTTGTTAGTGGTCGTCCATTGACAATTTTTTCAATGATGCAGAAGAGTGTCATTAATCCTTCATCATCCAGAGTCTGTTGTCCTGTAAGGCCCATGAGGATTGAACGCACTGTTCGGATCTGCCTCTCCCATACACCTCCCATGTGTGAGGCTGCTGGGGGGTTGAACTTCCATTGTGTTTCTCTTTGGAGCAGATGTTCTTCAATCTTTTGTTGATTCCATTCATCCAGCGCTTTCTGTAGTTCACTGCGGGCACCAACGAAATTTGATCCGTTGTCCGAGCGCATCAATTGAGGTGTTCCCCGACGAGCCATGAAACGCTGAAGAGCATTTATAAGGAATCTGTGTCCAAACTGTGCGCTACCTCCAAATGAATGGCTCTGGTTGTTAGGCAAGTGAACAGGCAACCATACCTCTTCACCTCACCGCGTCCCCTTCTGATGTTAATGGGACCGAAGTAATCGACTCCAACACTGGTGAAAGGTGGTTGACTTGGAGTCACACGATCGGCTGGTAGGTCGGCCATGTACTGCGTACTGATTGGAGCTCTGTGCCTTTTGCATGGTATGCACGTGCTAGGACTCGTTTCACTGTGATGCGTCCTCTGACAATCCAGAAGGATTGCCTAATCTCAGAGAGGACCCTCTCAGCACCTGAATGACCTGTGAGTTTGTGGAAGTGCCATATGATGAGTTCACTGACATGATGCTTCTGTGGCAAGATCACTGGGTGTTTTGCTGCTTCAGGTATTGGAGCATTGGTGAGTCTGCCTCCAACTCGAAGTAGTCCATCACTGAGGCGTACTGGTGCTAACTTCCTCAAGTTATTAACCCTCAGTGGCTTGGTGATCTGGGAGCGTTGAACATAGTCAATGATGGAAATCTCCGCCCGCTTCAGATCATTAAGCGTTACAGGTGCACATAGTTTAGTTTTCATCTTCTTCAAAAGAATGTCTTTTGCCCGTAAGATCAATGCAATAGCTCGCTTGAGTTTGTACCAGGAGGAATACTTGTGGAAGAAACAATCAACTGCTGAATGAGTGGTGACTTTAGATGAGATTGTGTATGTCTGACTTGATTTCTTTACCTCAGCTTCTGAAGGTAAGCCACCTAGTTCCGGCTGGAGAGGCCAAAACTCTTCTCTCTGCCAAAGGAAAGCAGGACCTTTGTGCCAGCGCTCATTGCTTGCAAGTTCTTCAGCTGAAAATCCTCTAGAAACATCATCTGCAGGGTTGTGCTCTGTGCAGACGTACTTCCATTGCGAGGCTGCTGAAACTTCACGGATCTGTGAGATTCTATTTGCGACAAAGGCTTGATATCTTTTATCTTCATTTCTGATGTAATGCAGCACAATGGTGCTATCAGTCCAGAAGACGGAGTCCAGTAGGGGTAGCTCAAAGCTTTGGTGGATTTTCAGGTCAAGCTGCACTGCTACCACCGCCGCCGCCAGTTCTAGTCTTGGATAGTGGTTGTTTTGACTGGAGCCAGCCTGTTCCTGGACATGATGATGTTACAGTATATGTTATTATGGCAAACGAGCCTGAGATAGGAGACGGCACCGTATCCCAACTCAGACGCATCGCTGAAGTGATGGAGCTGCATGGTGACTGAAGGTACAGTATAGACTGTTGGTCTGAGGCATCGAGGAATTTGTAGCTTGCAAAGTCTTGGCAGGTCATCCAACCACCGGCCCCATTGCTCAGCAATCTTACTTGGAATGGTTTCGTCCCAGCCTAGCTTCATGCGACACAGTGACTGGAATAGTGCCTTTCCTCGTAAAATGAATGGGCCAGCTAAACCCAGGGGGTCATAGACCGAGCTTATTGTGCTTAACATGCCTCTTTTGGTGCTGGGTTTGCCCTTAACATTCACACTGAATGTGAGGCAATCATTTTTTATGTCCCATAACACACCCAGAGCTCTCTCCATTGGTGGATCTTGATCCAGGTCCAATGACGGTGAGCGCTTTGCATGTTCCTGCTCTGGGATGGACTTCAGGACCTCTGCAGAATTGCTTGTCCATTTGGTCAAGTGAAAGCCTCCTTGCTTGAGTAGGTTGGTCAGCTGCGCTGCTAGATGGATGGCTTGTTGAGGTGAGTCAGAAGATTTCAGACAATCATCCACGTAGAAGTTTCTTTCAACAGTGGAGATGGCGTCTGCATCATACAGATGTGCATGGTCAGATGCACATTTTCTTAAGGCAAAACTTGCTGCACTTGGAGACCACACTCCGCCAAAGAGGTGAGATGTCATACGGTAGGTAACTACCTCATTCCTTTGATCATGGTCTTTCCACCACAGGAATCGCAGAATGTCTCTGTGGTCTGGTGTTACATAAATCTGGTTAAACATGCCTTCGATATCTGCCATCATAGCAATAGGACCTTGTCTGAATCGAATTAACACAGTTATTAATTGTTTGTTAAGTCTGGTCCTTGATGAACAACATCATTGAGCGATACTCCATCGTACTTAGCTGCACAGTCAAAGACTACCCGTACCTTTTCTGGCTTGCGAGGATGAATCACTGGATGATGCGGGAGGTACCATACCTTGCCATCATTGCGGTCAGGAAACGAAGCAGGGACTGCTTCCGCATAGCCATTGTTGATGGTTGACTTCATTGCCTCTACATACTTCATTTGCAAGTCTGCATTTTTGTCAGTCTACGTTCCAGGAGTTGCAGTCTGTGTGCTGCTAAGTTGACATTGTTTGGTAGCGCCACAGCTTCGTTCTTAAAAGGTATGTCTAAGATGTAGTGTGAGCCATCTTTAGAGACTGAATTCTCCCACTGCTTAATCACCTTCTGGTCGTTGATTGATAGGCTGTCCTTTTGGGTGGGGTCATCAAGCTTCCAAAACCTCTCCACCTGCATTTGCAGACTGTGATCTGACTTGAGGAAATAGGCCTTGACATTCTTTCCGCCTTCTTTGTAATCAATTGGTCCATTTATGGCCCAACCAAGCACTGTCCTTGTAGCATATGGATCATTATCTCCACCTACACGATATTCTTCAGCTCTGAGAAGGCGTGGGGCATCCTGTCCAATGACGAGGTGCACATCATCAGAGTTAACACTGGGAATAGGAATGCCTGCTAAGTGATCCCATCTGGCAACCTCATCAGGTGTGGCAAGGCAGCTGAGACCTATGTTTAACTTTCTTAGGGTTCTCACACCATTGAGTGTATACATGTTGCCATCATGTAGAGAGTCTATCTCAAGATTCACACATCGAGTAAATATGCCTTCTTGGCTGCCTCCTACTGTGTCAAGATCCAGCCTTGCAGGTTTGCCTTTGACCTTGAGTTTCTTTGTAAGTTCTTCTGACACTAAACTTGTGTTGGCTCCAGGGTCAAGCAATGCATATGTGACAGAACTGATGTTGCTAGCTTTGCCTCTAACAACCACAGGAACAATAGGTAAGCAAACTTTACCATTTCCAGCACCAGCAAATCCACAAGTGACGTTAGGTGATTGGGTAGATTGTGTTTGTTGAGTTGTTTTATTGTCACCCGTGGCATTCTGACTTGCTGCTGTATTTTGCTTGTTAGTGTGGTTTGGGTGTAGCCATTTGTTATGTTTCTGTCCACAGCCAGGTACGTTGCATACCCAATTGCGTGTGCATACCTCAGCACTATGACCCATCATGAAACAGTTTTGGCACAGGTGCTTCTCCTGAACAAACATGAGGCGTTCTGGCACAGTCAGTGATCGGAAAGCTGGGCACTGGTTCAGGAAGTGGAGCTCTGAACACTTTAGACATTTGAATTAACTGGCCGTTTGGTGGGTGTAAACTTGTTCTCTTGAACTGCAGCTGCCTTAACATTTGCAGAGTAGTTTGGCCGAGGTTTCTTTGAGCTTTTGGTGGATAACATAACATTGCTTGGTTTCTCCTGCTTCTTGTAACTCACTATGCCACCAAAGACTGGGTCAGATCTCTTCTCAGCCTCTGTCTCAACAAAGTTGACAACGTCCTCAAGTTTAGGTAGACGTCCCCCCTTAGTGATATCGTAGTTTACATTTAACCATTTGGACCTGAGATCTGGTGGTAGTTTACTGATGATTTCAACCAATGTGCGGCGACCACTGAGCTCTTCCTCACATTTCATAGCAGAAAGTGTATCTTTGCAGCCTCTCAGTTGGTCCGCAAAATCTCTGAGTTGCACATTGTCTCTTATCTCTTTAAAGTTCAAAACCTTCTCAACCCAAGCCTGGGAGATGGTATGAGGATTTCCAAATCTTGTTTTTAGTCGCTCGAGTGCTTCCTTGAAGCCTGCACTGGGATCGGGATTGTATAAGCAGTGACTAACAGCATCTTGAGCTTTTCCTTCAGTGTACTGGTGTAGACGAGTTAACTTCTCTTCTGCAGCAACAGACTCTTTGTCCACCATTGTGGTGAAAAGCCTCATGAACTTCCAGTACTGAAGGGGGTCACCATTGAACTTTATCATGTTAGTTGGTGGGAGCCTCAGGGAGTCCACTTGGGCCTGATACTGCTGCCTTGATAATTCAAGCAGGTGTGAGATTGAATCTTCTGATATTGGTGACAGTGATGGTCGTGTTGTTGATGGGCTCTTGCCAGCCTTAGGTGTAGAATATAGATCTGTTGTTACAGCTTGTATCTTTTGTTGATTGTGTAATATCTGTGCATCTAGCTCGGCCTTGTGATGCATTCGCTGGAGTTCCAGTTCAAACTCCTCTTTGTTGCGCCGAAGCAATACCTCGAAGTTTTCTTGTTCTTTCTTTCGTAAGGCACGTAGGTTTTCTAGCTCAGCTGACATGGGGTTGTCATCATCCGTGTCATCTGGAGGAGTTTGATTTATGATGTCCAATTCACCAGCAATTAGCTGATCATCAACTTCACCAGGAGTGTAAACTTCTTGCAGCCAGGCTAAAGCATTGTGGCGCACATCATGAACACTCATCAAGATGACCTTCTCATAGGCTTCCGACTCTTCTTTGTCAATATCATCAGTGAGCCTATCATGATAAAGTCTGTGTGTTTCCTGGAGTCGAGTGACAGCTAGGTCAAGGCTCTCCAGTACTGCCTTCAACTCTTCAGGCTCATTTTCTCTTATCTTTATATTTGCAGCTGTAATCATTTTAGTTATGGCTGCTTTGGCTTGTCCTCGCCTTCTCCTCAGTGTCGCGAGGTCTGCTTCTCCCTCAGACTCTTCTTTGTTGGACATGTTGCCGCCGTGTTTAACTTTATGTTACGAATAACATAAACTTGTTGTTTTGTTGTAGTTGTTTTTTTTATTGCCCTCTGGCTATACACAGCCTAATGACAGCCGGTTAAACTGTAAATAAAATGAAATTACAATATTTAAGATCATAATACAAATAAACACAAATTTAGAACCTTTCACTATAAACCGTCTGAATAACTCACATTTAAGGTTGTGCTAGATTAATCACTTATAACTCTGAGATTCAAATTCAGCATTTAAACACTTTACAATCTCTAACATTACATTTTCCAGGTTGATAAACTGTCAAGACGCTTAGCTTTATACTCTAAACAAATGCAACAACACATCAGATTACACATTATGAGGATCTTACAGATCTAAACACAAAATTAAACCGAATTTGTGCATCTCACAGATATTCTGATTGAATACAGCGACATATCTCCTTTGAAAACCCATGCGGGAAAACGTATTTCACTTTTATGCAAAACAACTATAGTTTACATCTTCAAAACAACACAACGTCCGTTTACACAATTAAACAAATGTTTGACAATAATCAGATCAACTTACCACGTTGGGGCAATGTTATTTGGATAGTTAAGTGACAGGTTTAATCTTTGTCTGCTTTGTTTTTTCTGTTTGGCTCTCTGTAGCTGAAAAGGCTATCGTGTCTCTTTCTTCCTTGCACGTCAGACAGCCCAAAAAATGTAAACAATGATTGGAGCCCTCTAGTGGAAGGGAGTGATACCAACATGTATTTTTTTCATAAACCCTTTAATAGTGTAAATCTTTCTGCACCTGTGAGCCACTAGCTGCTCTTGCCATGGAGAATTGTTTTTGGAAATTTATTTTGCCCCCCAATTCCTTTTGCTTATTTCCTTGTTTTCCCATTCCAATCAAAACTTCGCTTTTCCTTTGTTCCATCTCCATTCCGGCTTATGCATGAGTATGTGCACTTTTCATGGGTTGCAGTGATGCTAATTAGATTTTAAGATCATTAAAGGGGTTTATTCACGTAGTGCGCTTTGAAAGGAGTGACCAGGCATTTTTCGTACTCCTGAATTAAATGAGTTACTTCTTCCTGTTGTACATACTGACAGAAACCTTTTTTGTTTAGTTTGTATTTGTTCATCATATGCAGAAGATAAAATAACAATACAGTTCAATCACACTACTTTTTTCAGTTCAATTCAATTCAGTTTTATTTATATAGCGCCAAATCACAACAAACAGTTGCCTCAAGGCGCTTTATATTGTGGGTAAAGACCCTACAATAATACAGAGAAAACCCAACAGTCAAAATGACCCCCTATGAGCAAGCACTTGGCGACAGTGGGAAGGAAAAACTCCCTTTTAAAAGAAGTAAGAAACCTCCGGCAGAACCAGGCTCAGGGAGGGGCAGTCATCTGCCACGACCGGTTGGGCTGAGGGGAGGGAGGCAGGACAAAAGACATGCTGTGGAAGAGAGACAGAGATTAATAATAATTAATGATTAAATGCAGAGTGAAATTAAACAAAGTAAATAAGGTGAATGAAAAGAAACAGTGCATCATGGGAACCCCCCAGCAGCCTGGGCCTATAGCAGCATAACTAAGGGGTGGTTCAGGGTCACCCGATCCAGCCCTAACTATAAGCTTGATCAAAAAGGAAAGTTTTAAGCCTAATCTTAAAAATAGAGAGGGTATCTGTCTCCCAAATCCATGCTGGGAGCTGGTTCCACAGAAGAGGGGCCTGAAAGCTGAAGGCTCCGCCTCCCATTCTACTTTTAAGTATCCTAGGAACCACAAGTCAGCCAGCAGTCTGAGAGCAAGTGCTCTATTGGGGTGATATGGTACTATATCTGAATTTGGAAGCAGAAAATTAGAGGTCATCCAGGCCTTTATGTCTTTAAGACATTCCTGCAGTTTAACTAATTGATGTGTGCCATCTGGCTTCATAGATAGATAAAGTTGAGTATCACATGCATAACAATGAAAATTTATGCAATGCTGTAGGGCTAAAAAGTATGTTAAAAAGTTAAAGAATAAAATTAAAAGGTAAAAAGTTCAAAAGCAAGGTGTTAAAAAGAAAAAAGGTGAAACGTTAAAAGTTAAAAACTAAAAAAGACAAAAACAGTAAGTAATGCCCCTGGAGGTAACCTGTGAGCCCTTACATAGACTGGAACCCTCCACCACTGGACTCGATTGTCTCTAAGCAGGGCTTCTTGGTGTGGAGTCAGAACTGATCCCAGGTAAAAAGCTTCTGTTCGGTTCTGTTAGGGAACTGGGTGACTGCACCTGATCCGATCGATCAGTGGACTGTGGTACGACTTGCAGATGCCTCCGGTTCCGTCGCAGCACAGCTCCATTCTCTGTCTCCACCAAATAGGATTGTGCCTCCTTGCATTTGATGATGGCTCCAACCATTTTTTTTTTTTTTTTTAACGTCACTCTTATATATACATAGCATTCATGAACACTAGGACGTCGGGGTAGACTGCCCTCAGTCCGCAGCAACGTAGGGATTATTCTGCCCTCGATAGTTGCTGTTCCTATATTCTGTGCACCAAATAAAACCAATTTTTTTCCTTTTACAAAACAGCTCATAACAAAAACGTTGGTAACAAGTGAAACTTTGGAGTAAAAGTAACAGAAGTAGCATTCCTGAACACTAGGACGTCGGGGTAGACTGCCCTCAGTCCGCAGCAACGTAGGGATTATTCTGCCCTCGATAGTTGCTGTTCCTATATTCTGTGCACCAAATTAAAACAATTTTTTTCCTTTTAAAAAACAGCTCATAACAACAACATTAGTAATAAGTGAAACTTTGGAGTAACAGTAACAGAAGTAGCATTCCTGAACACTAGGACGTTGGGGTAGACTGCCCTCAGTCCGCAGCAACGTATGGATTATTCTGCCCTCGATAGTTGCTGTTCCTATATTCTGTGCACCAAATTAAAACAATTTTTTTCCTTTTAAAAAACAGCTCATAACAACAACATTGGTAACAAGTGAAACTTTGGAGTAACAGTAACAGAAGTAGCATTCCTGAACACTAGGACGTCGGGGTAGACTGCCCTCAGTCCGCAGCAACGTAGGGATTATTCTGCCCTCGATAGTTGCTGTTCCTATATTCTGTGCACCCAATTTAAAACAGTTTTTTTTTCTTTTTACATAACAGGTCATAACAACAACATTGGTAATAAGTGAAACTTTGGAGTAACAGTAACAGAAGTATGTCTGTGTAGATTCTCATTCATCCAGGTCATAGTAGTCTCTGGAGCTTGAAAAAGGCCACTGGACTTCTTTTTGTTTCTTGAAGACGTTTCACCTCTCATCCGAAAGGCTTCTTCAGTTCTCAACCAAATGGTGGAGAGACCCAGGTATTTAAACCCCTGTGGGCGTAGTCCCCTGGAGGTGGTTATGACCCTCTATTGATCATGTGCGTGAACACATGTGCCCAGGTGTGAAGGGGGCGTGGGTCATATTTAATCAGTGGTTTCAGTTGAAACCAATTTAGGACTCCGCTCCATTGTTTCCTGTGGCCTATTGAGGTCACTGGAACAAAGGTGTGAATGGGGGTGGAGACGTCTGGGAAGGGAGCTCAGGACAGCACTGTAAGCGGGGGAAAGTTGGTGACGTAATCCACCTCCTCTGTTCAATGATGGTTGTTCACAGTGGACATAGATGGCTTCTTTCTCTCCTCTTTCAAACCATCTGTTTTCCCTGTCCAAAATGTGAACATTGGCATCCTCAAAAGAGTGCCCTTTTTCCTTCAGATGCAGATGTACTGCTGAATCTTGTCCTGTCGAGGTGGCTCTTCTATGTTGTGCCATTCGTTTGTGAAGAGGCTGTTTGGTTTCACCAATGTAGAGGTCCGAGCACTCTTCACTGCACTGAACAGCATACACTACATCGCTGATCTTGTGTTTGGCGGGTTTGTCCTTGGGATGAACCAGTTTTTGTCTTAGGGTGTGACTTGGTTTGAAGTATACTGAGATGTCATGCTTGGAGAAAATTCTTCTGAGTTTCTCTGACAAGCCTGACACATATGGGATGACAATGTTGTTCCTCTTGTCCTTCCTATTCTCTGTAGTTTGTGTTTGGCCTTCATTCTTGTGCATCTTAGCTGATTTGATGAAGGCCCAGTTGGGGTAACCGCATGTTTTGAGGGCTTTCTCAATGTGTGTGTGTTCCTTATGCTTCCCTTCTGCCTTAGAGGGAACACTTTCCGCACGGTGTTGTAGGGTCCTGATCACCCCAAGTTTGTGTTCCAGAGGGTGGTGGGAGTCAAAGAGGAGATACTGGTCTGTGTGTGTGGGCTTCCGGTAAACTTCAATGTTGAGGCTTCCATCTTCCTCGATAAGCACCGCACAGTCCAGGAATGGTAACTTGTTATCTCTGGTGTCCTCCCTGGTAAAACGTATGTATTTATCCACTGAGTTAATGTGACGAGTGAAGGCTTCTACTTCTTGGGTTTTGATTTTGACCCAGGTGTCATCTACATATCTGTACCAGTGGCTAGGTGCCATCCCTTTGAAAGAACCAAGAGCTTTACTTTCCACTTTCTCCATGTAAAGCTTGGCTACAATGGGAGACACTGGGGAGCCCATGGCACATCCATGCTTCTGTCTGTAGCATCCATCATTGTATTTAAAATATGTTGTGGTAAGGCAGAGATCTAAAAGTGCACAAATCTGATCTGGGGTGAAGCTGGTTCTGTTCAGTAAGGAATCGTCTTCCTGTAGTCGTCTTCTGACGGTCTCCACTGCCTCAGTTGTCTTCTGACGGTCTCCACTGCCTCAGTTGTGGGTATGCAAGTGAAAAGTGAAACCACATCAAAGGACACCATGGTTTCATCTGGATCCAGTACAAGATTCTGGACCTTGTTAGTAAAATCTGTAGAGTTTTCAATGTGGTGGGGTGTGATGCCAACAAGCGGTGATAAGATGGTGGCGAGGTGTTTGGAAATGTTGTAGGTGACCGAGTTTATACTGCTGATAATGGGTCG
The DNA here is from genome assembly GCF_007364275.1 of Archocentrus centrarchus. Classification (NCBI taxonomy): domain Eukaryota; kingdom Metazoa; phylum Chordata; class Actinopteri; order Cichliformes; family Cichlidae; genus Archocentrus; species Archocentrus centrarchus. The sequence goes on from NW_022060158.1 coordinate 154,143, forward strand.
AAGTGGGACTCCTTCTTTGTGGATCTTTGGGAGTCCATAAATGCATGGAGTGGCTTCTCCAGGGGACAGGCGGTAGTAAGTGGGGCGGTCAATGGCTTTTTCCTTTTCAAGTTGTTGCAGGCAGCAAACAACTTTTTTCTTGTAGTTGCTTGTGGGATCACGTCTCAAGACCTCATAAGTATTGTTGTCACTGAGGAGTGTAGTAATTTTGTTGTGGTAATCCGATGAATTCAGCACAACCGTGCACCTCCCCTTGTCGGCTGGCAGTATGGTGATGTTTTGATCCTTGCTTAGGGCTGTGATGGCCTTCTTCTCCTGAATGGTGAGGTTGGATGGAGGAAGTCTTGCACTGGAGAGAGTGGCTGAAACTTTCATCCTGATCTGTTCTGCTTCAGGATGAGAAAGTTTGTTATTTCTTATAGCGGTTTCTGTTGCTGTGATGAGGTCTACTATAGGAAGCTGTTGTGGGGCTATGGCAAAGTTGAGTCCTTTGGCTAGCACATTTTCTTCTGGTTTGGTGAGGACCCTGTCTGATAGGTTCTTCACCCACTTTCCTTGGTTTCCATTGCTTATCGTGTCGTCCTGTTTGTTAACAGATGAATGGTATGCCTTGGTTTGCAGAGTTTGAAATTTACGTAGTTGTCTTTCCTTGCCTTTGATGTGTTGTGCGAGCTGGGCTTTGTCCACAAATGTAAAAACTTCTTCTGCAATGGTGTGAGGTAAGAGTGAACGTCTTCAAGAAACAAAAAGAAACAAAGAAGTCCAGTCGCCTTTTTCAAGCTCCAGAGAGTAACAGAAGTAGTATTCCTGAAAACTAGGACGTCGGGGTAGACTGCCCTCAGTCCGCAGCAACGTAGGGATTATTCTGCCCTCGATAGTTGCTGTCCCTATATTCTGTGCACCAAATTAAAACAATTTTTTTCCTTTTAAAAAACAGCTCATAACAACAACATTGGTAACAAGTGAAACTTTGGAGTAACAGTAACAGAAGTAGCATTCCTGAACACTAGGACGTCGGGGTAGACTGCCCTCAGTCCGCAGCAACGTAGGGATTATTCTGCCCTCGATAGTTGCTGTTCCTATATTCTGTGCACCAAATTAAACCATTTTTTTTTCTTTTACAGAACAGCTCATAACAACAACATTGGTAATAAGTGAAACTTTGGAGTAACAGTAACAGAAGTAGCATTCCTGAACACTAGAGGTAACCTGTGAGCCCTTACATAGACTGGAACCCTCCACCACTGGACTCGATTGTCTCTAAGCAGGGCTTCTTGGTGTGGAGTCAGAACTGATCCCAGGTAAAAAGCTTCTGTTCGGTTCTGTTAGGGAACTGGGTGACTGCACCTGATCCGATCGATCAGTGGACTGTGGTACGACTTGCAGATGCCTCCGGTTCCGTCGCAGCACAGCTCCATTCTCTGTCTCCACCAAATAGGATTGTGCCTCCTTGCATTTGATGATGGCTCCAACCATTTTTTTTTTTTTTTTTTAACGTCACTCTTATATATACATAGCATTCCTGAACACTAGGACGTCGGGGTAGACTGCCCTCAGTCCGCAGCAACGTAGGGATTATTCTGCCCTCGATAGTTGCTGTTCCTATATTCTGTGCACCAAATAAAACCAATTTTTTCCTTTTACAAAACAGCTCATAACAAAAACGTTGGTAACAAGTGAAACTTTGGAGTAAAAGTAACAGAAGTAGCATTCCTGAACACTAGGACGTCGGGGTAGACTGCCCTCAGTCCGCAGCAACGTAGGGATTATTCTGCCCTCGATAGTTGCTGTTCCTATATTCTGTGCACCCAATTTAAAACAATTTTTTTTTTCTTTTTTCATAACAGGTCATAACAACAACATTGGTAATAAGTGAAACTTTGGAGTAACAGTAACAGAAGTAGCATTCCTGAACACTAGGACGTCGGGGTAGACTGCCCTCAGTCCGCAGCAACGTAGGGATTATTCTGCCCTCGATAGTTGCTGTTCCTATATTCTGTGCACCAAATAAACCATTTTTTTTTCTTTTACAGAACAGCTCATAACAACAACATTGGTAATAAGTGAAACTTTGGAGTAACAGTAACAGAAGTAGCATTCCTGAACACTAGAGGTAACCTGTGAGCCCTTACATAGACTGGAACCCTCCACCACTGGACTCGATTGTCTCTAAGCAGGGCTTCTTGGTGTGGAGTCAGAACTGATCCCAGGTAAAAAAGCTTCTGTTCGGTTCTGTTAGGGAACTGGGTGACTGCACCTGATCCGATCGATCAGTGGACTGTGGTACGACTTGCAGATGCCTCCGGTTCCGTCGCAGCACAACTCCATTCTCTGTCTCCACCAAATAGGATTGTGCCTCCTTGCATTTGATGATGGCTCCAACCATTTTTTTTTTTTTTTAACATCACTCTTATATATACATAGCATTCCTGAACACTAGGACGTCGGGGTAGACTGCCCTCAGTCCGCAGCAACGTAGGGATTATTCTGCCCTCGATAGTTGCTGTTCCTATATTCTGTGCACCAAATTAAAACAATTTTTTTCCTTTTACAAAACAGCTCATAACAAAAACATTGGTAACAAGTGAAACTTTGGAGGAAAAGTAACAGATGTAGCATTCCTGAACACTAGGACGTTGGGGTAGACTGCCCTCAGTCCGCAGCAACGTAGGGATTATTCTGCCCTCGATAGCTGCTGTCCCTATATTCTGTGCACCAAATTAAACCATTTTTTTTTCTTTTACAGAACAGCTCATAACAACATTGGTAACAAGTGAAACTTTGGAGTAACAGTAACAGAAGTAGCATTCCTGAACACTAGAGGTAACCTGTGAGCCCTTACATAGACTGGAACCCTCCACCACTGGACTCGATTGTCTCTAAGCAGGGCTTCTTGGTGTGGAGTCAGAACTTATCCCAGGTAAAAAGCTTCTGTTCGGTTCTGTTAGGGAACTGGGTGACTGCACCTGATCCGATCGATCAGTGGACCGTGGTACAACTTGCAGATGCCTCCGGTTCCGTCGCAGCACAACTCCATTCTCTGTCTCCACCAAATAGGATTGTGCCTCCTTGCATTTGATGATGGCTCCAACCATTTTTTTTTTTTTTTTAACGTCACTCTTATATATACATAGCATTCCTGAACACTAGGACGTCGGGGTAGACTGCCCTCAGTCCGCAGCAACGTAGGGATTATTCTGCCCTCGATAGTTGCTGTTCCTATATTCTGTGCACCCAATTTAAAACAATTTTTTTTTTCTTTTTTCATAACAGGTCATAACAACAACATTGGTAATAAGTGAAACTTTGGAGTAACAGTAACAGAAGTAGCATTTCTTAACACTAGGACGTCGGGGTAGACTGCCCTCAGTCCGCAGCCACGTAGGGATTATTCTGCCCTCGATAGTTGCTGTTCCTATATTCTGTGCACCAAATTAAACCATTTTTTTTCTTTTACAGAACAGCTCATAACAACAACATTGGTAATAAGTGAAACTTTGGAGTAACAGTAACAGAAGTAACATTCCTGAACACTAGGATGTCGGGGTAGACTGCCCTCAGTCCGCAGCAACGTAGGGATTATTCTGCCCTCGATAGTTGCTGTTCCTATATTCTGTGCACCCAATTTAAAAAATTTTTTTTTTCTTTTTACATAACAGGTCATAACAACAACATTGGTAATAAGTGAAACTTTGGAGTAACAGTAACAGAAGTATGTCTGTGTAGATTCTCATTCATCCAGGTCATAGTAGTCTCTGGAGCTTGAAAAAGGCGACTGGACTTCTTTTTGTTTCTTGAAGACGTTTCACCTCTCATCCGAAAGGCTTCTTCAGTTCTCAACCAAATGGTGGAGAGACCCAGGTATTTAAACCCCTGTGGGCGTAGTCCCCTGGAGGTGGTTATGACCCTCTATTGATCATGTGCGTGAACACATGTGCCCAGGTGTGAAGGGGGCGTGGGTCATATTTAATCAGTGGTTTCAGTTGAAACCAATTTAGGACTCCGCTCCATTGTTTCCTGTGGCCTATTGAGGTCACTGGAACAAAGGTGTGAATGGGGGTTGAGACGTCTGGGAAGGGAGCTCAGGACAGCACTGTAAGCGGGGGAAAGTTGGTGACGTAATCCACCTCCTCTGTTCAATGATGGTTGTTCACAGTGGACATAGATGGCTTCTTTCACTCCTCTTTCAAACCATCTGTTTTCCCTGTCCAAAATGTGAACATTGGCATCCTCAAAAGAGTGCCCTTTTTCCTTCAGATGCAGATGTACTGCTGAATCTTGTCCTGTCGAGGTGGCTCTTCTATGTTGTGCCATTCGTTTGTGAAGAGGCTGTTTGGTTTCACCAATGTAGAGGTCCGAGCACTCTTCACTGCACTGAACAGCATACACTACATCGCTGATCTTGTGTTTGGCGGGTTTGTCCTTGGGATGAACCAGTTTTTGTCTTAGGGTGTGACTTGGTTTGAAGTATACTGAGATGTCATGCTTGGAGAAAATTCTTCTGAGTTTCTCTGACAAGCCTGACACATATGGGATGACAATGTTGTTCCTCTTGTCCTTCCTATTCTCTGTAGTTTGTGTTTGGCCTTCATTCCTGTGCATCTTAGCTGATTTGATGAAGGCCCAGTTGGGGTAACCGCATGTTTTGAGGGCTTTCTCAATGTGTGTGTGTTCCTTATGCTTCCCTTCTGCCTTAGAGGGAACACTTTCCGCACGGTGTTGTAGGGTCCTGATCACCCCAAGTTTGTGTTCCAGAGGGTGGTGGGAGTCAAAGAGGAGATACTGGTCTGTGTGTGTGGGCTTCCGGTAAACTTCAATGTTGAGGCTTCCATCTTCCTCGATAAGCACCGCACAGTCCAGGAATGGTAACTTGTTATCTCTGGTGTCCTCCCTGGTAAAACGTATGTATTTATCCACTGAGTTAATGTGACGAGTGAAGGCTTCTACTTCTTGGGTTTTGATTTTGACCCAGGTGTCATCTACATATCTGTACCAGTGGCTAGGTGCCATCCCTTTGAAAGAACCAAGAGCTTTACTTTCCACTTTCTCCATGTAAAGGTTGGCTACAATGGGAGACACTGGGGAGCCCATGGCACATCCATGCTTCTGTCTGTAGAATCCATCATTGTATTTAAAATATGTTGTGGTAAGGCAGAGCTCTAAAAGTGCACAAATCTGATCTGGGGTGAAGCTGGTTCTGTTCAGTAAGGAATCGTCTTCCTGTAGTCGTCTTCTGACGGTCTCCACTGCCTCAGTCGTCTTCTGACGGTCTCCACTGCCTCAGTTGTGGGTATGCAAGTGAAAAGTGAAACCACATCAAAGGACACCATGGTTTCATCTGGATCCAGTACAAGATTCTGGACCTTGTTAGTAAAATCTGTAGAGTTTTCAATGTGGTGGGGTGTGATGCCAACAAGCGGTGATAAGATGGTGGCGAGGTGTTTGGAAATGTTGTAGGTGACCGAGTTTATACTGCTGATAATGGGTCGAAGTGGGACTCCTTCTTTGTGGAGCTTTGGGAGTCCATAAATGCATGGAGTGGCTTCTCCAGGGTACAGGCGGTAGTAAGTGGGGCGGTCAATGGCTTTTTCCTTTTCAAGTTGTTGCAGGCAGCAAACAACTTTTTTCTTGTAGTTGCTTGTGGGATCACGTCTCAAGACCTCATAAGTATTGTTGTCACTGAGGAGTGTAGTAATTTTGTTGTGGTAATCCGATGAATTCAGCACAACCGTGCACCTCCCCTTGTCGGCTGGCAGTATGGTGATGTTTTGATCCTTGCTTAGGGCTGTGATGGCCTTCTTCTCCTGAATGGTGAGGTTGGATGGAGGAAGTCTTGCACTGGAGAGAGTGGCTGAAACTTTCATCCTGATCTGTTCTGCTTCAGGATGAGAAAGTTTGTTATTTCTTATAGCGGTTTCTGTTGCTGTGATGAGGTCTACTATAGGAAGCTGTTGTGGGGCTATGGCAAAGTTGAGTCCTTTGGCTAGCACATTTTCTTCTGGTTTGGTGAGGACCCTGTCTGATAGGTTCTTCACCCACTTTCCTTGGTTTCCATTGCTTATCGTGTCTTCCTGTTTGTTAACAGATGAATGGTATGCCTTGGTTTGCAGAGTTTGAAATTTACGTAGTTGTCTTTCCTTGCCTTTGATGTGTTGTGCGAGCTGGGCTTTGTCCACAAATGTAAAAACTTCTTCTGCAATGGTGTGAGGTAAGAGTGAACGTCTTCAAGAAACAAAAAGAAACAAAGAAGTCCAGTCGCCTTTTTCAAGCTCCAGAGAGTAACAGAAGTAGTATTCCTGAAAACTAGGACGTCGGGGTAGACTGCCCTCAGTCCGCAGCAACGTAGGGATTATTCTGCCCTCGATAGTTGCTGTCCCTATATTCTGTGCACCCAATTAAAACAATTTTTTTCCTTTTAAAAAACAGCTCATAACAACAACATTGGTAACAAGTGAAACTTTGGAGTAACAGTAACAGAAGTAGCATTCCTGAACACTAGGACGTCGGGGTAGACTGCCCTCAGTCCGCAGCAACGTAGGGATTATTCTGCCCTCGATAGTTGCTGTTCCTATATTCTGTGCACCAAATTAAACAATTTTTTTTCTTTTACAGAACAGCTCATAACAACAACATTGGTAATAAGTGAAACTTTGGAGTAACAGTAACAGAAGTAGCATTCCTGAACACTAGAGGTAACCTGTGAGCCCTTATATAGACTGGAACCCTCCACCACTGGACTCGATTGTCTCTAAGCAGGGCTTCTTGGTGTGGAGTCAGAACTGATCCCAGGTAAAAAGCTTCTGTTCGGTTCTGTTAGGGAACTGGGTGACTGCACCTGATCCGATCGATCAGTGGACTGTGGTACGACTTGCAGATGCCTCCGGTTCCGTCGCAGCACAGCTCCATTCTCTGTCTCCACCAAATAGGATTGTGCCTCCTTGCATTTGATGATGGCTCCAACCATTTTTTTTTTTTTTTTAAACGTCACTCTTATATATACATAGCATTCATGAACACTAGGACGTCGGGGTAGACTGCCCTCAGTCCGCAGCAACGTAGGGATTATTCTGCCCTCGATAGTTGCTGTTCCTATATTCTGTGCACCAAATAAAACCAATTTTTTTCCTTTTACAAAACAGCTCATAACAAAAACGTTGGTAACAAGTGAAACTTTGGAGTAAAAGTAACAGAAGTAGCATTCCTGAAAACTAGGACGTCGGGGTAGACTGCCCTCAGTCCGCAGCAATGTAGGGATTATTCTGCCCTCGATAGTTGCTGTTCCTATATTCTGTGCACCCAATTTAAAACAATTTTTTTTTTCTTTTTCATAACAGGTCATAACAACAACATTGGTAATAATTGAAACTTTGGAGTAACAGTAACAGAAGTAGCATTCCTGAACACTAGGACGTCGGGGTAGACTGCCCTCAGTCCGCAGCAACGTAGGGATTATTCTGCCCTCGATAGTTGCTGTTCCTATATTCTGTGCACCAATAAACCATTTTTTTTTCTTTTACACAACAGCTCATAACAACAACATTGGTAATAAGTGAAACTTTGGAGTAACAGTAACAGAAGTAGCATTCCTGAACACTAGAGGTAACCTCTGAGCCCTTACATAGACTGGAACCCTCCACCACTGGACTCGATTGTCTCTAAGCAGGGCTTCTTGGTGTGGAGTCAGAACTGATCCCAGGTAAAAAAGCTTCTGTTCGGTTCTGTTAGGGAACTGGGTGACTGCACCTGATCCGATCGATCAGTGGACTGTGGTACGACTTGCAGATGCCTCCGGTTCCGTCGCAGCACAACTCCATTCTCTGTCTCCACCAAATAGGATTGTGCCTCCTTGCATTTGATGATGGCTCCAACCATTTTTTTTTTTTTTTTAACAACACTCTTATATATACATAGCATTCCTGAACACTAGGACGTCGGGGTAGACTGCCCTCAGTCCGCAGCAACGTAGGGATTATTCTGCCCTCGATAGTTGCTGTTCCTATATTCTGTGCACCAAATTAAACCAATTTTTTTCCTTTTACAAAACAGCTCATAACAAAAACATTGGTAACAAGTGAAACTTTGGAGTAAAAGTAACAGATGTAGCATTCCTGAACACTAGGACGTTGGGGTAGACTGCCCTCAGTCCGCAGCAACGTAGGGATTATTCTGCCCTCGATAGCTGCTGTCCCTATATTCTGTGCACCAAATTAAACCATTTTTTTTTTCTTTTACAGAACAGCTCATAACAACAACATTGGTAACAAGTGAAACTTTGGAGTAACAATGACAAAAGTAGCATTTCTGAACACTAGGACGTCGGGGTAGACTGCCCTCAGTCCGCAGCAACGTAGGGATTATTCTGCCCTCGATAGTTGCTGTTCCTATATTCTGTGCACCAAATTAAACCATTTTTTTTTTCTTTTACAGAACAGCTCATAACAACAACATTGGTAACAAGTGAAACTTTGGAGTAACAGTAACAGAAGTAGCATTCCTGAACACTAGAGGTAACCTGTGAGCCCTTACATAGACTGGAACCCTCCACCACTGGACTCGATTGTCTCTAAGCAGGGCTTCTTGGTGTGGAGTCAGAACTGATCCCAGGTAAAAAAGCTTCTGTTCGGTTCTGTTAGGGAACTGGGTGACTGCACCTGATCCGATCGATCAGTGGACTGTGGTACGACTTGCAGATGCCTCCGGTTCCGTCGCAGCACAACTCCATTCTCTGTCTCCACCAAATAGGATTGTGCCTCCTTGCATTTGATGATGGCTCCAACCATTTTTTTTTTTTTTTTTAACATCACTCTTATATATACATAGCATTCCTGAACACTAGGACGTCGGGGTAGACTGCCCTCAGTCCGCAGCAACGTAGGGATTATTCTGCCCTCGATAGTTGCTGTTCCTATATTCTGTGCACCAAATTAAACCAATTTTTTTCCTTTTACAAAACAGCTCATAACAAAAACATTGGTAATAAGTGAAACTTTGGAGTAATAGTGAAACTAGTTGCTGTTCCTATATTCTGTGCACCAAATTAAACCATTTTTTTTCCTTTTAAAAAACAGCTCATAACAACAACATTGGGTAACAAGTGAACTTTGGAGTAACAGTAACAGAAGTAACATTCCCGAACACTAGGACTTCGGGGTAGACTGCCCTCAGTCCGCAGCAACGTAGGGATTATTCTGCCCTCGATAGTTGCTGTTCCTATATTCTGTGCACCCAATTTAAAACAGTTTTTTTTTCTTTTACATAACAGGTCATAACAACAACATTGGTAATAAGTGAAACTTTGGGAGTAACAGTAACAGAGTATGTCTGTGTAGATTCTCATTCATCCAGGTCATAGTAGTCTCTGGAGCTTGAAAAAGGCGAACTGGACTTCTTTTTGTTTCTTGAAGACGTTTCACCTCTCATCCGAAAGGCTTCTTCAGTTCTCAACCAAATGGTGGAGAGACCCAGGTATTTAAACCCCTGTGGGCGTAGTCCCCTGGAGGTGGTTATGACCCTCTATTGATCATGTGCGTGAACACATGTGCCCAGGTGTGAAGGGGGCGTGGGTCATATTTAATCAGTGGTTTCAGTTGAAACCAATTTAGGACTCCGCTCCATTGTTTCCTGTGGCCTATTGAGGTCACTGGAACAAAGGTGTGAATGGGGGTTGAGACGTCTGGGAAGGGAGCTCAGGACAGCACTGTAAGCGGGGGAAAGTTGGTGACGTAATCCACCTCCTCTGTTCAATGATGGTTGTTCACAGTGGACATAGATGGCTTCTTTCACTCCTCTTTCAAACCATCTGTTTTCCCTGTCCAAAATGTGAACATTGGCATCCTCAAAAGAGTGCCCTTTTCCTTCAGATGCAGATGTACTGCTGAATCTTGTCCTGTCGAGGTGGCTCTTCTATGTTGTGCCATTCGTTTGTGAAGAGGCTGTTTGGTTTCACCAATGTAGAGGTCCGAGCACTCTTCACTGCACTGAACAGCATACACTACATCGCTGATCTTGTGTTTGGCGGGTTTGTCCTTGGGATGAACCAGTTTTGTCTTAGGGTGTGACTTGGTTTGAAGTATACTGAGATGTCATGCTTGTATTCTCTGACAAGCCTGACACATATGGGATGACAATGTTGTTCCTCTTGTCCTTCCTATTCTCTGTAGTTTGTGTTTGGCCTTCATTCCTGTGCATCTTAGCTGATTTGATGAAGGCCCAGTTGGGTAACCGCATGTTTTGAGGGCTTTCTCAATGTGTGTGTGTTCCTTATGCTTCCCTTCTGCCTTAGAGGGAACACTTTCCGCACGGTGTTGTAGGGTCCTGATCACCCCAAGTTTGTGTTCCAGAGGGTGGTGGGAGTCAAAGAGGAGATACTGGTCTGTGTGTGTGGGCTTCCGGTAAACTTCAATGTTGAGGCTTCCATCTTCTCGATAAGCACCGCACAGTCCAGGAATGGTAACTTGTTATCTCTGGTGTCCTCCCTGGTAAAACGTATGTATTTATCCACTGAGTTAATGTGACGAGTGAAGGCTTCTACTTCTTGGGTTTTGATTTTGACCCAGGTGTCATCTACATATCTGTACCAGTGGCTAGGTGCCATCCCTTTGAAGAACCAAGAGCTTTACTTTCCACTTTCTCCATGTAAAGGTTGGCTACAATGGGAGACACTGGGGAGCCCATGGCACATCCATGCTTCTGTCTGTAGAATCCATCATTGTATTTAAAATATGTTGTGGTAAGGCAGAGATCTAAAAGTGCACAAATCTGATCTGGGGTGAAGCTGGTTCTGTTCAGTAAGGAATCGTCTTCCTGTAGGTCTCTGACGGTCTCCACTGCCTCAGTTGTCTTCTGACGGTCTCCACTGCCTCAGTTGTGGGTATGCAAGTGAAAAGTGAAACCACATCAAAGGACACCATGGTTTCATCTGGATCCAGTACAAGATTCTGGACCTTGTTAGTAAAATCTGTAGAGTTTTCAATGTGGTGGGGTGTGATGCCAACAAGCGGTGATAAGATGGTGGCGAGGTGTTTGGAAATGTTGTAGGTGACCGAGTTTATACTGCTGATAATGGGTCGAAGTGGGACTCCTTCTTTGTGGATCTTTGGGAGTCCATAAATGCATGGAGTGGCTTCTCCAGGGTACAGGCGGTAGTAAGTGGGGCGGTCAATGGCTTTTTCCTTTCAAGTTTTTGCAGGCAGCAAACAACTTTTTTCTTGTAGTTGCTTGTGGGATCACGTCTCAAGACCTCATAAGTATTGTTGTCACTGAGGAGTGTAGTAATTTTGTTGTGGTAATCCGATGAATTCAGCACAACCGTGCACCTCCCCTTGTCGGCTGGCAGTATGGTGATGTTTTGATCCTTGCTTAGGGCTGTGATGGCCTTCTTCTCCTGAATGGTGAGGTTGGATGGAGGAAGTCTTGCACTGGAGAGAGTGGCTGAAACTTTCATCCTGATCTGTTTCTGCTTCAGGATGAGAAAGTTTGTTATTTCTTATAGCGGTTTCTGTTGCTGTGATGAGGTCTACTATAGGAAGCTGTTGTGGGGCTATGGCAAAGTTGAGTCCTTTGGCTAGCACATTTTCTTCTGGTTGGTGAGGACCCTGTCTGATAGGTTCTTCACCCACTTTCCTTGGTTTCCATTGCTTATCGTGTCGTCCTGTTTGTTAACAGATGAATCGGTATGCCTTGGTTTGCAGAGTTTGAAATTTACGTAGTTGTCTTTCCTTGCCTTTGATGTGTTGTGCGAGCTGGGCTTTGTCCACAAATGTAAAAATCTTCTTCTGCGATGGTGTGAGGTAAGAGTGAACGTCTTCAAGAAACAAAAAGAAACAAAAAGAAGTCCAGTCGCCTTTTCAAGCTCCAGTAAGTAACAGAAGTAGTATTCCTGAAAACTAGGACGTCGGGGTAGACTGCCCTCAGTCCGCAGCAACGTAGGGATTTATTCTGTCCCTCGATAGTTGCTGTTCCTATATTCTGTGCACCAAATTAAAACAATTTTTTTTCCTTTTAAAAAACAGCTCATAACAACAACATTGGTAACAAGTGAAACTTTGGAGTAACAGTAACAGAAGTAGCATTCCTGAACACTAGACGTCGGGTGTAGACTGCCTCAGTCCGCAGCAACGTAGGGAATTATTCTGCCCTCGATAGTTGCTGTTCCTAGATTCTGTGCACAAATTAAACCATTTTTTTTTCTTTACATAACAGCTCATAACAACAACATTGGTAATAAGTGAAACTTTGGAGTAACGGTAACGAAGTAGTATTCCTGAACACTAGGACGTCGGGGTAGACTGCCCTCATTCCGCAGCACGTAGGATTTTCTGCCCTCGATAGTTGCTGTTCCTATATTCTGTGCACCAAATTAAACCATTTTTTTTTCTTTACAGGAGTAACAGTTAAACAGACGTAACAGAGTAGCATTCCTGAACACTAGAGGTAACCTGTGAGCCCTTACATAGACTGGAACCCTCCACCACTGGACTCGATTGTCTCTAAGCAGGGCTTCTTGGTGTGGAGTCAGAACTGATCCCAGGTAAAAAGCTTCTGTTCGGTTCTGTTAGGGAACTGGGTGACTGCACCTGATCCGATCGATCAGTGGACTGTGGTACGACTTGCAGATGCCTCCGGTTCCGTCGCAGCACAACTCCATTCTCTGTCTCCACCAAATAGGATTGTGCCTCCTTGCATTTGATGATGGCTCCAACCATTTTTTTTTTTTTTTTAACATCACTCTTATATATACATAGCATTCCTGAACACTAGGACGTCGGGGTAGACTGCCCTCAGTCCCGCAGCAACGTAGGGATTATTCTGCCCTCGATAGTTGCTGTTCCTATATTCTGTGCACCAAATTAAACCAATTTTTTTCCTTTTACAAAACAGCTCATAACAAAAACATTGGTAATAAGTGAAACTTTGGAGTAACAGTAACAGAAGTAGCATTCCTGAACACTAGGACGTCGGGGTAGACTGCCCTCAGTCCGCAGCCACGTAGGGATTATTCTGCCCTCGATAGTTGCTGTTCCTATATTCTGTGCACCCAATTAAACAGTTTTTTTTCTTTTACAAAACAGCTCATAACAACAACATTGGTAATAAGTGAAACTTTGGAGTAACAGTAACAGAAGTATGTCTGTGTAGATTCTCATTCATCCAGGTCATAGTAGTCTCTGGAGCTTGAAAAAGGCGACTGGACTTCTTTTTGTTTCTTGAAGATGTTTCACCTCTCATCCGAAAGGCTTCTTCAGTTCTCAACCAAATGGTGGAGAGACCCAGGTATTTAAACCCCTGTGGGCGTAGTCCCCTGGAGGTGGTTATAACCCTCTATTGATCATTGCGTGAACGCATGTGCCCAGGTGTGAAGGGGGCGTGGGTCATATTTAATCAGTGGTTTCAGTTGAACCAATTTAGGACTCCGCTCCATTGTTTCCTGTGGCCTATTGAGGTCAGTGGAACAAAGGTGTGAATGGGGGTTGAGACGTCTGGGAAGGGAGCTCAGGACAGCACTGTAAGCGGGGGAAAGTTGGTGACGTAATCCACCTCCTCTGTTCAATGATGGTTGTTCACAGTGGACATAGATGGCTTCTTTCACTCCTCTTTCAACCATCTGTTTTCCCTGTCCAAAATGTGAACATTGGCATCCTCAAAAGAGTGCCCTTTTTCCTTCAGATGCAGATGTACTGCTGAATCTTGTCCTGTCGAGGTGGCTCTTCTATGTTGTGCCATTCGTTTGTGAAGAGGCTGTTTGGTTTCACCAATGTAGAGGTCCGAGCACTCTTCACTGCACTGAACAGCATACACTACATCGCTGATCTTGTGTTTGGCGGTTTGTCCTTGGGATGAACCAGTTTTTGTCTTAGGGTGTGACTTGGTTTGAAGTATACTGAGATGTCATGCTTGGAGAAAATTCTTCTGAGTTTCTCTGACAAGCCTGACACATATGGGATGACAATGTTGTTCCTCTTGTCCTTCCTATTCTCTGTAGTTTGTGTTTGGCCTTCATTCCTGTGCATCTTAGCTGATTTGATGAAGGCCCAGTTGGGGTAACCGCATGTTTTGAGGGCTTTCTCAATGTGTGTGTGTTCCTTATGCTTCCCTTCTGCCTTAGAGGAACACTTTCCGCACGGTGTTGTAGGGTCCTGATCACCCCAAGTTTGTGTTCCAGAGGGTGGTGGGAGTCAAAGAGGAGATACTGGTCTGTGTGTGTGGGCTTCCGGTAAACTTCAATGTTGAGGCTTCCATCTTCCTCGATAAGCACCGCACAGTCCAGGAATGGTAACTTGTTATCTCTGGTGTCCTCCCTGGTAAAACGTATGTATTTATCCACTGAGTTAATGTGACGAGTGAAGGCTTCTACTTCTTGGGTTTTGATTTTGACCCAGGTGTCATCTACATATCTGTACCAGTGGCTAGGTGCCATCCCTTTGAAAGAACCAAGAGCTTTACTTCCACTTTCTCCATGTAAAGGTTGGCTACAATGGGAGACACTGGGGAGCCCATGGCACATCCATGCTTCTGTCTGTAGAATCCATCATTGTATTTAAAATATGTTGTGGTAAGGCAGAGATCTAAAAGTGCACAAATCTGATCTGGGGTGAAGCTGGTTCTGTTCAGTAAGGAATCGTCTTCCTGTAGTCGTCTTCTGACGGTCTCCACTGCCTCAGTTGTCTTCTGACGGTCTCCACTGCCTCAGTTGTGGGTATGCAAGTGAAAAGTGAAACCACATCAAGGACACCATGGTTTCATCTGGATCCAGTACAAGATTCTGGACCTTGTTAGTAAATCTGTAGAGTTTTCAATGTGGTGGGGTGTGATGCCAACAAGCGGTGATAAGATGGTGGCGAGGTGTTTGGAAATGTTGTAGGTGACGAGTTTATACTGCTGATAATGGGTCGAAGTGGGACTCCTTCTTTGTGGATCTTTGGGAGTCCATAAATGCATGGAGTGGCTTCTCCAGGGTACAGGCGGTAGTAAGTGGGGCGGTCAATGGCTTTTTCCTTTTCAAGTTGTTGCAGGCAGCAAACAACTTTTTCTTGTAGTTGCTTGTGGGATCACGTCTCAAGACCTCATAAGTATTGTTGTCACTGAGGAGTGTAGTAATTTTGTTGTGGTAATCCGATGAATTCAGCACAACCGTGCACCTCCCCTTGTCGGCTGGCAGTATGGTGATGTTTTGATCCTTGCTTAGGGCTGTGATGGCCTTCTTCTCCTGAATGGTGAGGTTGGATGGAGGAAGTCTTGCACTGGAGAGAGTGGCTGAAACTTTCATCCTGATCTGTTCTGCTTCAGGATGAGAAAGTTTGTTATTTCTTATAGCGGTTTCTGTTGCTGTGATGAGGTCTACTATAGGAAGCTGTTGTGGGGCTATGGCAAAGTTGAGTCCTTTGGCTAGCACATTTTCTTCTGGTTGGTGAGGACCCTGTCTGATAAGGTTCTTCACCCACTTTCCTTGGTTTCCATTGCTTATCGTGTCTTCCTGTTGTTAACAGATGAATGGTATGCCTTGGTTTGCAGAGTTTGAAATTTACGTAGTTGTCTTTCCTTGCCTTTGATGTGTTGTGCGAGCTGGCTTTGTCCACAAATGTAAAAACTTCTTCTGCGAGGTAAGAGTGAACGTCTTCAAGAAACAAAAAGAAACAAAAAGAAGTCCAGTCGCCTTTTTCAAGCTCCAGAGAGTAACAGAAGTAGTATTCCTGAACACTAGGACGTCGGGGTAGACTGCCCTCAGTCCGCAGCAACGTAGGGATTATTCTGCCCTCGATAGTTTGCTGTCCCTATATTCTGTGCACCAATTAAAACAATTTTTTTCCTTTTAAAAAACAGCTTCATAACAACAACATTGGTAACAGTGAAACTTTGGAGTACAGTAACAGAAGTAGCATTCCTGAACACTAGGACGTCGGGGTAGACTGCCCTCAGTCCGCAGCAACGTAGGGATTATTCTGCCCTCGATAGTTGCTGTCCCTATATTCTGTGCACCCAATTAAAACAATTTTTTTCCTTTTAAAAAACAG
Organism: Archocentrus centrarchus; assembly: GCF_007364275.1. Taxonomy (NCBI): domain Eukaryota; kingdom Metazoa; phylum Chordata; class Actinopteri; order Cichliformes; family Cichlidae; genus Archocentrus; species Archocentrus centrarchus. The sequence continues at coordinate 170,153 of NW_022060158.1, forward strand.
CTCATAACAACAACATTGGTAACAAGTGAAAATTTGGAGTAACAGTAACAGAAGTAGCATTCCTGAACACTAGGACGTCGGGGTAGACTGCCCTCAGTCCGCAGTCACGTAGGGATTTATTCTGCCCTCGATAGTTGCTGTTCCTATATTCTGTGCACCAAATTAAACCATTTTTTTTTTTCTTTTACAGAACAGCTCATAACAACAACATTGGTAATAAGTGAAACTTTGGAGTAACAGTAACAGAAGTAGCATTCCTGAACACTAGAGGTAACCTGTGAGCCCCTACATAGACTGGAACCCTCCACCACTGGACTCGATTGTCTCTAAGCAGGGCTTCTTGGTGTGGAGTCAGAACTGATCCCAGGTAAAAAGCTTCTGTTCGGTTCTGTTAGGGAACTGGGTGACTGCACCTGATCCGATCGATCAGTGGACTGTGGTACGACTTGCAGATGCCTCCGGTTCCGTCGCAGCACAGCTCCATTCTCTGTCTCCACCAAATAGGATTGTGCCTCCTTGCATTTGATGATGGCTCCAACCATTTTTTTTTTTTTTTTTAAGGTCACTCTAATATATACATAGCATTCATGAACACTAGGACGTCGGGGTAGACTGCCCTCAGTCCGCAGCAACGTAGGGATTATTCTGCCCTCGATAGTTGCTGTTCCTATATTCTGTGCACCCAATTTAAAACAGTTTTTTTTTCCTTTTTACAAAACAGCTCATAACAAATACATTGGTAACAAGTGAAACTTTGGAGTAACAATGACAAAAGTAGTATTCCTGAAAACTAGGACGTCGGGGTAGACTGCCCTCAGTCCGCAGCAACGTAGGGATTATTCTGCCCTCGATAGTTGCTGTTCCTATATTCTGTGCACCAAATTTAAAA
>NW_022060159.1:0-169548 GCF_007364275.1 Archocentrus centrarchus
AGACAGAGAGAGTGTGCGAGCCTGACCTTGATGACCAGCTGTATCGTGGAGGCCACTGAGCACTTGAGCTTTCAGCGCATCTGGAACAACAAACTGGTTAATAGTCACATTCATTTTCCTGTCTTTCTTTTTTCTGTACAACACACCATCTCTAACAGAGAGTTTGGGCCAGTGTCTTAACAGTTTCTTCACTCCGGATGATTCATCAGCACGTTCCCCCCGTGTGGGCTTCCTGTGTCTCTGAGTGTAATAGAGAACTCTCCCCACAACTCTGTCCTGTTCCTGCAGATTGGCAAGTTGAGTCTTTGGCAAAGCAGTTGTATAGCCAACATCTGTGAGCTGAGGGATACTTGATTCCCCGACCATTAAAGGTCTCACAACCCCAGGATCACAAGCATCCAAAACTGCATGAACCTCCTGCGAGGAGAGGGAGTTGGGAATGGAAAGCAAATCACTCACAGCCCCGTCCCGACACTGGTCAACAACAAACTGACAGTAGTTTGAACACCTGAATGCGTCCTGTACATTCCCATCAGCCATTCCACTAACTTGGGCTAACAGAGAAGAATAAGGCTCAGTAACAAGGCGGTGGGCAACACACGACTTCACAAATGGTTCTCTACTGAGTGCGTCTGCGATCACATTTTTAGTGCCAGGGACATAGTTTAGGTCAAAGTTGTAAGCAGCAAGTTTAGACACCCATCTTTGTTCACAAGCGTCTAACTTCGGTTTAGTCAGTATGTGGGTTAGTGGATTATTATCAGTCCACACTGAAAAAGTCCGTCCTTTCAACCAGTGGCTAAATTTATCACAAACAGCCCACTTAAGAGCTAGGAACTCCAGCCGATGCGCTGGGTAGTTCAGCTGGGCATGAGACAGGGTCTTACTTGCAAAAGCCACAGGCCTAGCAATGTTGCCATCAGGTGGCAGTTGCGAAAGGACAGCGCCTAATCCGTCAAAGGAGGCGTCGACAGCTAGTATGAAGGGAGCATTAAAGTCTGGATGAGCCAATGTAACGCTATGTACAAGGTCATATTTCAAAGACTCGAATGCTCGTCTGCACTTGTCAGTCCAGTCGGAAGGGGATAGTCTAACTAAACCCTTTTTGAACCTAGGCTTATGGCCCCTCCCCCTCTTCTTAACAGTAGGCTCTGACACCAGGTTAAACAACGGTTTAGCTGTGGCAGAGCACCCCTCAATAAAGTGGTGGTAATACAGGACCATACCTAAGAAGGATCTAATCTTCTTGGCACTGGGAGTAATGCCATCAGATTCCATAAGGTCAGCTTCCTGGACATCATTAATGGCCTGTACCTTACATGGGTCAGTTTTAACACCGTCCTCACAAACGACATGACCCAGAAACTTCACAGAGCGCTGGAGGAAGTGACACTTTCTGGGTGAGAGCTTTAGGTTGTTAGCAGCCAAACGGGAGAAAACTAACTCCAAGCGCTCTAGTGCGAGCTGTTCAGTAGGGGCAAACACCATGAGGTCATCGAGATAGCACAGGAGACTAGTGAAGTTCTCATCACCGAAGATTGACATCATCATGCGCATGAATGTGGCTGGGCTGTTTGTTAGGCCCTGTGGCATCCTATTATATTCATGGAGGCCAAATGGGGAAGAAAAAGCTGTAAACTTCTTGTCATCTTCATGCAGCTTGACGTTGTAAAAGCCTGAGGTAAGGTCCATGGTGGAAAAGAACACATTACCACCAAGCGCAGCAAGAGCATCAGTCTGATGTGGTAACGGATGTGCATCTTTCACAGTTCTAGCATTCAGCCACCTAAAGTCATTGCAGATGCGAAGATCACCGTTAGGTTTCACGACAAGGACAAGTGGAGAAGAGTACTCGCTCTGAGACTTGCGGATTATTCCGAGCTCCTCCATTTCACTCAAGGCCATTCTGAGTTTATCATAATGGCATGGAGGAACTCGCCTGTATGGAAATCTGAAAGGCTTATCATCCATCAAACGAATTCTATGGACAAAGTCTTTAGCCTCCCCACAATCCATTTTGTGTCTCGAGAATACAGAATGGTACTGCTCAATGAGGTGTAATAACTTATTTCTCCACTCCAGAGACACCTCACAAGACAAAATGTCAAGATCTTGAAGGCCAAGGCTGCTGAGAATGTTTTGAATCTCCTCATCAGACCTCACAGTGGGTTGGGAATCCTGCACACACTGAGCACATGACTGAACTTGCTCTGGTTCACTCAAGTCCTGCACAGACAAACAGGGAGACACATCTGCAAGTTTCACATTTCTCTTCAGAGTCAACGGCTTTGTTGTCGGGTTAACAACTTTCACAGGGACCCACCCATCACCATAGAGAGTAGTAACAACCCTCCCAACCAGTATTTGTGCAGGTCTTGTTCTACACCGAGTGGGCTCAATTAGGACTGTACTCCCTACAGCGGTAACATCAACAGTAGGTAATTTTGTCCACACCAAATGTTCAGACATAGGCTGGAGGGTTACAGATCTTTTCAGCTTAGATGTACCAATCTTATCAGGGAGGGTCCTAGCATCACATTGTTCGGATTGGGACAACAGTGACAACAACTGGGGTAACTTATCACCCTGAGCAGCGGTCTGAATGGATGTGGCTGGACGGATCTCAGCTGAGCCTTTCATTTGTGTCATCAGCCATTTAATAAGATTACTTCCCAGTATCATGTCATCAGATTGGCCTGGCACAACCAAAATAGGGACAATAACCTTATAGCCGTAGACAGAGATAGTGAGGTCATATAGGGCTGTAGGTGTTACTAGATGACCCCCACAGCCGACAATTACAAAGTCCTCAGCTGTGCTTCTCACAATATCAGGTAATGATTTAGACAGTTCAGCGTCGGTTGTTTCATTCACAGTGCAGGCCATTGAACCACTGTCGACTAGTGCTTTCATGACATGTCCCCCGTCAGCAGTGACTTCAGTGTGGAATAGGCTATCAGTTTTAGAAAGTCTTTGTAGGCCCTGTATAATCACAGTTTTACCCAAAGGTACCGAGCTGCTGTCATAGAGTGATTCATAGTCAGTGTCTGTCACATCCAAGGTGGGAGGCTCACTTATCTGATCTACGCTGTCCTCCCCTGCACGCAGATCAATTAGTTTCCCTGCTGGCCAGAGACAGAAGGGCGGCCACTTTGAGGGCAGCTGCGTCTGGAGTGCCCAGGTGCGTGGCACAGGAAACACAGTCTATTGTCACGGCAGTGAGTATATGCATCATGTGAGTTCTCGTTGCATACCGCACACGGTTTGGTGTGGAGGCCTTCAACTCTCGGGAACATAGCATTGTTACGTGACCTTCTATTGATGTTAGCCTTACTTTGGTTCTGCAACAGAACTTTTTCCAGCATAACGATCAGCTTCTCTAGGGCTGAGCTGTCAGAAGCAGGCGTGTGATCATTTGTATTTGTGGTATTAGAAGCACTTGGCTTAACATCAGCTGTATTCATCACGACTTTATTGTGTTCGACACCCAAACATCTTGCACCCCTCTCAAGATGGTACTCATCCAGCACCTCCTGCACTTCGCGCAGACCATTTATCGATGGTCTTGGACCTGAAGGTAAGAGCCAGTTCTTTGTTGGGGCAGTGTCTGATAAACATACGTGTGACTTCGACACTGGGGTTGTCAAAGGTTTTCCCTTGTTCTCTAAGACAGCCTGCAGCAGTGTCGGCAGCTCTGTTCAACCTAAGCCAAAACTCATAAGGGTCCTCATTTACTTTCGGCAGCGTGGAATAAAAGTCAGCGAGGGGCACAGAAGAGCTGAAGTTGGAGCTGAATTTTTGCGAAGAAGTCCATATATTTTACTAGGGTCACTAGCAACATCAATCTCACCATTTCTTATGCCAAATTTCACCACATCTTTGGCTCTGCCCCTCAGATGAATGAGAATCTTCTCTGACTGATTTTCTGGTGAAATACCACTTTTCCTGATATAGTTTCTCATCGACTCCTCCCACTCATCAACAGATATTCCATCAGAGCCATCACCCCTGAACACAGGTGGGTCTTTAGGACCAGGAGCAACAAGCTGTATCTGGGAGAGGTCTAATGTATGACTATGAACTGATTCTTTCACATCAGGTGTGTCAACATTACTTTTCGGTCCATCAGCAGATGGACTAGGTACACTCAGTCACGTCATAATGCTGTCTGCTAACTGGTATCCGATCTGCTGCACAATATCACTCATTTGGTTAACAAGACTCACATTTTCATTAGCAGTCTCACGTGCAGATGTACTAGTGCACACAGGTTCATTAAACTCAACACATGGTTCAAGACTTGGGGTCACTCTGTCATCACTAATGTGCCTAACAGGCTCACCCAATGTAAAGGGAACTGGGGACACCTGTAACCCACGACCCCTACCAACCCCAAAGGGTGTGTTGACATTTTGAAAGCTCATGGTCAATAATGAGAATGTTACTGAAGAGACGACTTCAGGAGCAGAACAACACTGATGTCCTCTTTGGCGAAGAAGCTGGAACAGATCAGGAGCAGAGCAGAGATGCGATGACCAGCCCGGTTCGGCAAAATCGACGGGTCACGGCATCAATGTGACCAATGTCTGTCTGGTCATATCTCTTTGCTGCTCAATGATCCACTCCGCATCAGTTGGTTGTGACAGCAGTTTATTATCTGCACAAAATATCACAGCAAATCAGTTGTTGTGGATAGAGGTCGTGTGGACACTTAGCATGAGCTCTGTTTTGCCTCGTCTCAAGCAGTTCTATGCAGTGAGAGAGCTATACTAACTTAATACAATACAATAATATTCCATCATTAATAACATTGACAAGTTAATAGGACAATAATATCACCAACTTAAATTAGTCTTGTGATCGTATAGTGGAGCAATAAAAGTTACAAAATAAAATGCAAAAGCCTATAAAACTATTTTAAAATGGAAACCAAAAAAACTGAGCAGTTTTATCTGTCTGTCACTTTTATGCATTTTTCTTCTTATATCTAACACTATGCACAACTCATATAAAAAAACAAAAGAACAAGATTCTATCAGAATTATCACAGAACATTTGTATAACATTCCCAAATTGTACACAGTAACATACCTGCACAAAATATCACAGCAAATCAGTTGTTGTGGATAGAGATCGTGCGGACACTTAGCATGAGCTCTGTTTTGCCTGGAAAACAGCACCACTGTTAGCTGCTAGCTCAGTTGATAGAATCACGGCAGATACAAAGACATCTAACAATATCTATCAGCAAAACATGGTGAAAACAAAACAAGGAGCATAGTACACAACATAAAATAGTTAGCTTTTAGCTCTCATGTACTCTAGGATGACTCAAATATTATGTTTTGTCCACACGTATTCGCAGCCATGTTACCTCGTCTCAAGCAGTTCTATGCAGTGAGGCCGATCCACGTTTCCACGACTGCTATACAGTGCAGATATGACTGGCGACAGCAGATGGCGCTGTTTCATTCCCAATTTAGTGGGATTTAACAAAAGCTTATTTTACCTATGTTACATATATATATATTAGGGGTGGGACTCGATTAAAAAAAATAATCAAATTAATTACAAGCTTTGTAATTAATTAATCGAAATTAATCGCATTTTAATCGCATTTCAATATTTGACATGATAAATATTAATTTAAGTTTGGTTGATGAATGAATCAATATACATAAGCTTAAACTTCAAAATTTTGTTTATTTTCCCACCAGTCTACTACACAGACCAACAAAGGGTGGAAGTGCTCCTGTGATAAGCAAACACCTGAAATTAAAGTTAAGCATCATAACTGGATAGTTTTATTCAACATTAATGTCTCACTTGTTATAGCTGGAAATTAATCATTCACTCAGCTGTATTCCTTGATGATGAAATGTGTCATGCTTGTTTTAACAGCTTATTTTGAATTAAAGACTTAAAATTAAACCACAAAAAGGAGAAAAAGTTCGTTCTCCGTTTAACCAGCTGCTTTTACACAGCTGTGCTTCGCACTCACGGTTGGTAGGCGACATGAGCTACGCAGAGGTGACGGCAGCTGATATGAAGGCTAGCTGCTCACTTCCGGCCTTTGTGGTGTTCGTGGGCTGCGAAAGACGTGGGCCGGGTCCTTCGCAGGATGCGGCCCCTAATTTGGACATTGTGCGTCGATATAATCTGTATGTCGGGAACTCGCGCACTGAGAAACGTTCCACGGTGCAAAGTGCGATTAAAATGCGTTAAAATTTTTAACGCGTTAATTTCCCCGTAATTAATTAATCGAAATTAACGCGTTAAAGTGCCACCCTTAATATATATATATATATATATATATATATATATATATATATATATATATATATATATATATATATATTCTTTTCTCAATAGTGTAAATTATTAATATAATTATTAATATAATAACTGCGGCTGCTGTTACACCCAAATTACCCCTATGTGGGACAATAAAGGCTGTTTCTTCTTCTTCTTCTTCATCATCAGGTAAATTCTTATTTTACAGTCGTGCAGTGGAGCTGCTGTCTGTCACATCCTGCTACAGTGGGGTGGGGGTGGGGGGGTGAGTGGCGGCTATCCCAGCCATCATGGGATAAAGGCGGGGTAAAACTTAGACAAGTCACCTGTCTATCGCTTGCTTTACAAACAGGAAACCCAGGTCAGAACCACGGTCAAGCAGCATGGACCGGAGTTGCATAGTTTCATAGAAACTGATGGCAGCACTTTGCTACAAATAGCCAAGCATTTAAGTATAAGACATTTCAAATCACTGTAGTGATTAAGCCAGAATAATAATTACATGTGGTTGAGCGACTAGCATAGGTCTAATTTTAGGCACACTTAAAAGCAATTAACCACAAATGGGAAAAATCAAAACAGTCGTGAACATTCAATTCAATTCAATTCAGTTCAAGACTTTATTTGCCATTTGTACTCACACATAAGGTTTGGGAATTCTTGTGCAGAGCTTTCGGGTAGGAGTGTAGAAAGAATTGAAAATAAAAATAAAATATAATAAAATAAAAAGTATAGAATAAAATATGTAAATATTGACATAAATATATATATGTATATGCACACATATACAAAAATACAAAAGATGGAAGGTTGATGGATACTGAACAGCGGTTATTGCACACTTAGTGTTACAAAGAACACAGTATAAATTGCACATGCAGACCTGACAGATATTGCACCAACAAGTGTTATTTTAATAACTGAATAAATAAACAAAATGTTGCACATGAGGTTTTAGCTGTGTGAGGAGTACTGAACAGTGGATTTTGGCTGTGAGCAGTCCTTTGCTCTGCCATCAGTCTGACTGTGGCAGGGAAGAAGCTTTTGCAGAATCTAGTTCTGTGTGTGATGATGCTGTCTGCTCATCTTTTCCTCAGGCTGTTTGTTGTGTGTTTGGGCCTGAGGAGAAAGTGGGCAGGGTGGTATGGGTCTCTGATTATGTGCTGTGCCCTCTTTTTGCATCGTTGTGTGTAAATTGTGTCCACTGATGGGAGTTTAGTCCTGATAATGTTTTCAGCAGTTTTCACGACTCTCTGCAGAGCCTTCCTCTCAGCCTGAGTGGTGTTGCCATACCACACTGAGATGCCAGTGGTGAGGATGCTCTCCACCAGGCCTCTGTAGGCTTGTGTGAGGGGGCGGCAGCTCAGCCCAGCCTTCCTGAGCAGCCTGATGAAGTGCAGTCGCTTCTGAGCCTTTTTTCACAGTGGCTGCAGTCTTCGTAGACCAGCTCAGGTCAGATGATACGTGAAGGCCAAGGAACTTGTGGCTGTCCACTCTCTGCACTTCAGTGCCCCTGATGGCGAGGGGGGTGCAGTTGAGGGGCTTTCCTCCTGAAGTCAACCATGATCTCTGTAGTCTTTTCTATCTTGAGGATGAGCTTGTTTTCCTCTCCATGTTTCCCAGGAGTGGCCAAGCCTACCAAAATTAGTCCAACAATATATGGATAACTTGTCCACAGAACCAACAAAACCTGCCTGGAAAAGGCATCTCCGCAACCACAAGGCCCACCAAGCATGCGGGTTGTGCAGCTGGAACTGGCATGCCCAATAAACCCCAGGTAGTAAGTGCTACCAACTCTTTACGGCCTCCCCTTCACCACATGGCCCCAAAAATACACCACTTCCTGGTTGCTATCTCACCAACCGCAAGCCGCACCAGCATGTGGGTGGCACCAGTGGGACGGCCACGCTCCAAAACCCCCAGCTGGAAGTCGTCCCAGCTCTCTACGGCCTTCCCTTCACCAAAAAACACTACTTCCTGGTTGCAGTGCATTCTGGGTAAGCAAAATATCACCATTCTTTTGCTTTAACTCCTAAAGGGCATCTCCTATACTCAAATCACCTATATTGCCGGAAAGGTCTCGCCTGCCTCTATCCACTGGCATGCATACCCCACTTGGCAACCGTGGGTCAGTGCGCCGCTCCCGCAGACGCCTTTAAATTGTGCCGCCATCACACTCATTGCCTTTCCCCGCCCCTGAGCCTAAAGGGGCCGCCATTCTGGACTCCTGACCTACAAACCAAACAGCGCTGGTTCGAGCCCACTGCCCGACCACTTTCATTTACACTCACCTTTACACACAAAACGCACAACTACAACCTAAGCAAGCCTACAATACCCACAACTTACAAACACATTTACTTAACAAATACACTAACTCACAAACACACACAAACACATGCCACCAACACACACACACGCCTCAGCGCATTCCACTTGGTTGCCATAGGCGCCCGCTCACCGGCCCGAACATTGTCATCACACTCAACGCCACTAGGGGGAGCGCTCCACAACAACTCCCTGCAAAAACAACAGCCCAAACTCACGTTTATCACCAAAAATCACAGCAGCAAAACAATCTGCACATTTCAAGGCGCTCAAAACTTACACATTTCTCAGCTACAAACTCTCCTGGCAATTTCTGCACTTCAGTCACAAAAAAAACGCTGCGCAGGCTGTCCGCTTTGGCAGCAAAAATGTGCACCTGCCAACACGGCGCTGGGAACGGCGCTGTAGCGCCTATTTATTTCACACCAAAAACCAACAAATCAAATGGCCACTGAGGCACCTCAGGACTGGATCTTACGCAGGTCAAAAGTCTCACTCGGAGGCTGAAATTGTAACAGTGTGACCTGAGCTGGTCCAGAGAAAGTAAACACACACACACACACACACACACACACACACGTTTTATAGAATAATATTGAGGTGATGCCTTTACCCAGCTGTGAAATGCGCACCCAACGACATTCACTGCTGGCTACGTGGCATCGTGTAACCGGCGCCACACTGCCTCTGCACTCTAGGCTGCGGCAACCTCTCTGCGTTGTGTTGGCAATAAAGAATTAAAGGAGTCGTCTGTTTCTTTGCCGACTGAGGCAGGTTTATTCTCCCACATCTGTGTGAATATAAACGCAAATTTAGTACAGCGACCTCATGGAGCTTCTGCATGCACGCCCTCTCCTCTCATCAGCGCCTCTTGCCGACTGAGGAGAGGGAGGCCCAAAACCATCGGAAGTGACATGGAAGGGAAGTCGAAGTGACATAACAAAATAAAAGCTCCCAAAACATAACATAGAAAACAAATACATACATATATATGAAAAATAACAACAAAACCAAATAACAGGGGATGGATTCTTGGTGGAATATAAAAAAATATCTTAACATTTTAAATACACCCGCTACATCCACCCCTCCTTGATTTCACCAAAATCCAGACCACACAGGAGTAATCCAGCTAGCACACAGGGACAAGATCACACAGTCTCCGGTTACCTGACATGGGATTTAAACTCTGAGGTCTAAGCTCTAGTCTCAGCTGTATAAGCCACCTATGGAATAGGTTCAGAAAGAGCACAAGGGTGATCAAGCCTGAGCCTTTCTTAGATTGATATGATGCCGTTTACACCACACAGTCCCAGCCACTTTTCAATAATAACATTGTCCCATCAAAAAAAACATACAGGATCTCTGAGCATCTGGATTTAGTTTCTAGAACAGTGTAAGAAGAGACTGAGATCTTCTACTAAGAGAGTTTGTCAACTGTCTCAAATCAAAAGGCCTTTGAACCATAGACTCTATGAGTCGATTAACCCTCTTACTAACTCTACCAGCTCGTGTCGTGATCACATCCCCTGGACCTGCTGGCAGTTTTACTTGTGGGTTTGTGTCAGTGACTGGAGCTGTGAGTAGTGACTTGGTCTGTGTGCCATCACCCATGTCTGACTGTTCTGCCTGAACATTTGAAGTCTCTAGCTGTGTCTCCAATAGAGATGGGTCGTGTAGGTCTGGTTCTGCCACCAAGCTGCCCAGGTCAGTGTCTCTCTCAGAGTAGTTCTCTCCTTTGGTGGAACACTGAGTTGAACCATCTGCAGAAATCCCTCCAGTACCCTGACTTGACTGATCCAGTCCTGAGAGTCCCTCACTCAGAGTCTCCTGACTCTCATCATCAGCCGAGTTAATCCAAGCACTTACTCTGTCCTCTACATCCTCCTCAACCAGGGAATCTAAGCAGTCTGATGTACATGACCCCTCCTCCGATCCAACGTCACACATTTCAGCTGTAACCACAGGCAGGAAGCTGATATCCAGGACTAGGTTGCGATGCACCACCTTAATATTGCCTTTATCGTCCGCCAACTTGTATGTGTGAGTTTGTACATTCCTGTCCTTGACTGTGTACACTGTTGCATCCCACCTGTCAGCGAGTTTCTTCTTTCCTCTTTCGCCCTTGTTTGCAATGAGCACTCTGTCTCCTATGTTCAGGTGAGTACCCTTTACTTTTTTGTTGTATCCTTTTGCCTGTTTGTCTTGTTCCTTAATAGCATGTGCTTGAGCTATCCTAGCTGCCTCATGAAGATGCGACATGAGTGTTCTCACATAGCTTCTGTGATCAACAACTGCAGGATCACAAAACACTTGTCTGAACATCACATCAACAGGGAGCCTTGGAATGCGGCCAAACATAAGTTGGAATGGGGCAAAACCAGTGGTCTCATGCACTGTTGCATTGTATGCGAACGTCAGAGTCTGTATTTGTTGAGGCCACTTGTGTTTCTCTTGGAGGGGCAAAGATCTGAGCATGTTACCAAGTGTCCTATTAAACCTCTCAGTCCCTCCATTTCCCATAGGGTGATATGCTGTGGTGTGTGATTTGGAAACTCCTGATAGTCGGAGCAATTCTGCTATCAGTTCACTTTCAAAATTCGCCCCCTGATCGGAGTGAATCCGTTCAGGAAACCCATATACACAGAACACATGGTCCCATAGTTTCTTTGCCACCTGTTTTGCAGTCTGGTTTGTGCAAGGAAAAGCATGAGCTAACTTAGTGAAATGATCTGTAAGGACAAGAACATCCACTGAGCGCTGCTTGCTGTCCTCCGCGCTCCAAAAATCCAGACACACCAGCTCCATAGGGGCAGAGGTTCTGATGCTCTCCAGTGGGGCTCGAGCAGACGGTTCTGGTGTTTTGGCTAGGATGCACCTCTGACAGCATTTGACATACTCTTTTATGTCAGACTCCATCTTTGGCCAAAAGAATCGCTGTCTTGCCAGGTGCAGAGTCCTTGTCTGCCCTTGATGTCCTGCGATGTTGTGAACACCATGCAGTGCCTTCCCTTTAAGACTGTCAGGCAAAACAAACTGATGTCTCTTTTGTTTGCTAATCGGGTCTTTTGTAATCCGATAGAGGATTCCATTCTGGATTTTGAGCCTCTCCCACTGTTTGAACAGCACCATAGTTTTTGCATCAAATCCTGCCCTTTCACGCCTGGAAGGTCGCCTCCTTCTGGTGACAAATGGTATGATTTTAGAGACAGTGGGGTCAAGCTCCTGGCTGCCCTGGAGTTCCTCTAACGTGAACGCAGGAAGAGTATCCTGCCCTGAGAGCAATAGATCCTGAACTGACTGGATCAGTTCCACAGCTCTTGTCTCAGCAGACAGGACCCACTCATCATGCATATCCAAGATCGCCTTGGCATCCATGGCTTCACACCGGGGCTGGGAACTGTCAAGCTGTCGTTCCATAGCACGGCAAGCTGACTTGCTTACTCGCTGACCCTGGACCTTTAAGCGGAAGGTCTTTTGAACACCATCAGAGCTGATAGCCTCAGACTCAGCAAGAAGGTGACTATACTGCTCAGTGATCAGCCGATGGCTGACTGTTGTTGCAAACGGGTCTCTACTGAGAGCATCAGCAACAATATTCTTGGTGCCAGGTATGTGTTTCAGGTCAAATGTGTAGGGGGCGAGCTTGGACACCCAGCGCTGCTCACAAGCATTGAGCTTTGGTTTTGTCAAAATGTATGTGAGAGGGTTGTTATCTGTCCATACTGTAAAAGGATGACCTTTTAGCCAGTGACTGAACTTCTCACATACACTCCATTTCAGGGCCAGAAACTCTAATCTGTGAGCTGGATATTTCTTTTGAGAGCTGCTCAAGGTCTTACTAGCGAAAGCGATCGGACGGGCTTTCTGTTGTCCAGTAGGCACTTGTGACAACACAGCGCCAAGCCCATCCAGTGAAGCATCAATGGACAATATCAAGGGCAAGGAAAAGTCTGGATGTGTGAGAACAACACAGTTCAACAGTCTCTCTTTCAGGTTAAACAGAGCTGCGTCACATTCATCTGTCCAATCAGAAGGCTTCAGCTTTCTGTATACACCTGCATTGGTACTCATTTTGACTCTCCCTCTCCTTTTTTGTCCAGCAGTGAGGGAAAACAGAGGCTTAGCTATGGAAGAGCAGCTAGGAATGAAATGCTGATAATAGAATACCATTCCCAGGAATGATTTGATCCTCCTCACTGATGGTGTGCAGCCATCGTCTTCCATCAGGTCAGTCTTTGTCATCTTTGCTATGACCTCAACTTTTGTTGGATCCACAGCCACTCCATTACCATCTATGATGTGACCCAGGAATTTGACTGAAGATCGCATCAGATGGCATTTCTTGGGACTCAGTTTGAGGTTATGGAGGCGCAGCCGTTGAAACACAGTCTCCAACCGCTCCAAAGCCTCCTCCTCTGTTCGAGCAAACACAAGCAGATCATCAAGATAACACAATAGACTGCTGAAGTTCAGATCCCCAAATATACTGAGCATCATTCGCATGAATGATGCAGGGCTATTACAGAGACCTTGAGGCATCCTGTTGTACTCATACAATCCCATTGGGGTTGTGAATGCTGTGTATTTCTTATCTTCCTCGGCCATAGGAATGTTATAAAACCCTGAGGTCAGGTCCATGGTACTGAAGAAGATGTTTCCACCCAGAGCAGCAAGACAGTCGGACTGATGCGGCAGTGGGTGTGCATCCTTGAGAGTCCTTGCATTCAGCCACCGGAAATCAGTGCAGATTCTCAAACCGCCATCCTTTTTCCACACTAACACCAGTGGTGAAGCATACTCACTCACTGACTTCCTTATGATTTCCTGTTCCTCCATCTCAGACAAAACTTGTCGCAACTTTTGATAATGCGCTGGCGGCACTCTGCGATAGGGGATGCGAAATGGTCTCTCATCAGTGAGCCTGATGCGATGTACAAAGCCCCTAGCCTCTCCACAGTCTAGTGTGTGCTTGGAGAAAATGTCATTGTAACTTTCGAGCAGTTTGACCAACCTTTCCTTCCCCTCTGGACCAGCATGGCACAAAGCAATGTCAATTTCACTAAGTCCAACCTGTTCTAGCCTCTGTTTGAGATCTGTGGGCTTGGTGTTATCACTCCTCTCCTCCTCCTCAAATTTTGCAGGTTGACACATGCCCTGGAAAACTCCAAAATCCTCCACGGCAACACAAGGGGATACATCAGCCAGCTTTGTGTTTCTCTTTAGAGTGATGGACTTGTCTGACAGGTTGGTGACTTTCATGGGAACCCATCTATCGCCCCACAATGGTGTGATAATGCGGCCAACCATTATATTACGTGGCATGGACTTGGATGAGGTGGGTTCAATAATCACTGTACTTCCTGGTGACATAGGGACCTTATTTGGTAGCTTACCCCAAACTAGATGTTCCTGTCTTGCTAACAGGGTGACTGACTGCTGGAGCTTGACTGTGCCAATCTTGTCTGGGAGTTCCTCACCCTTCCAACAAGATGAGTTGGCCATGAAGTCAAGGAACTGCTCACACTCTGGAGGGAGATTGCCATTAGAGACTAAGTGCCAACAGTCACTGGTTATTTTCAGTTGACGCATAAGAAACCTGATGACATTTGTGCCTATGATTAAATCATCTCGTTGACCTGGCACTACAAGGATGGGAACCACACAGGTCTCACCATACAGTTTCATTTCAACCTCATACATGCATTTGGGCTTACTGAGTGCACCACCACAGCCTACCAGCACAATTTCTTGAGTCAAAGGAGTGGGTTCAGGCAACATACTCTCACTCAACATCTTCTGCTCTGTTTGCTCACTGAGTGTGCAGGCCATGGAGCCAGAGTCAAGCATGCCCTGCACATGGTGTTTGTTGTTAATACTGACGGGTGTGTAAAACAGCTCGTCAAAAGGGCCGACTCTCTGTGTATTTTGTACTATCACTTTAGCACCAACTGGCACTGCTGCACATGCTTTTCTGTAGTGCTGTTCAATATTGTCACTGCTGAGGGTTTCTTCATCTGTGCCCACACATCCCCTCACCCAATGCGGGCCAGCTAGTTTAACGGCTGGGGGCCTGGGGTTTGGGAGGCAGGATGCCTTTGAACAATCGGGCGATGAGGGCAGTTTCTTTTAATATGGCCTGGCTCAAAGCACGCTAGGCATAGGTGTTTCTGCCTACAATGTGTGAGAGTGGAATGTTCTGAGGACTGGCACACTCTGCAGGATCGGTGGTGAATTTGACCAGAGGGTATTTGCTTGTCTATAGCCTGGCTGTTTTGTGAGAGAGCACGGTCAAAAACGCTAACTAGCATTTTCAGGCAACTGTCATTACAAGGGGTCTTGACTGTCTCAGTCACAGCCTGCGCTTGTGTCTCCCCTCGATGCACTGGTGTTGTTAGACCATCAACCGCAGATACCTGGACATTAGACTTAACTGGTGTCGGGGACTTTGATTCAGAAAGCATGTGTTCTTTCATCTCAAGCTGGTAGCGATTCACGTGCTTCTGAATTTCACTGACTGTCCACTTATCTGGGGCTTTAAGCTTCAGAATAGCAGCAAGGGTCGGATCAGGACAGTGCTTTACAAACATCATGGCTGCCTCCTGGCATGGATCCTCTATGCGTCGTCCGAGCCTTTTCAAACCCTCCTCCGCTGAATCAACTGCCTTATTCAGTCTGACCCAATATTCTACAGGGGTTTCTCCTGGGACTGGAACTGTGCTGTAGAAATCAGCCATGGGCATGCATGAATAGGTCATGTCACTAAAATGTTGCCTGAGTATGTCATAGATGACATCTGGATTCTCCTGAGGCTTTAATGATGGACTGCTCCTCAGAGTTATCCTTACAATGTCTTTAGCTTTACCCATTAACTTGAACATCAGCTCTGGGTATTGTTCCTGAAGAGGCACAGCTCGTTTCTTGAAATACTTTCTCATTGACTCCTCCCACTCACAGACCGTATGCTTATCTGACCCATCTCCTCTGAAGATTGGGGGTTCTCTCGCATCTGACTGGAGAACTAGCTTCGCCCCACTCAGGTTAAAGTAAGTGGGCTCACTGGGTAACTGGCTCACACTGCTCTGAGCTTGTGTGCCTCTGTTCTCCCTTTCCCCACATTCCTCCTTTAACTGATCCCGAATGGTCTGCCCCACCTGTTGAGCAATTTGGGTTATCAAGTCATTTAATGCTGGGTCAACCATGGCTGTGGGGTCAGAGAATGATTTGTCTTTACCACTACTACAAGGTGTACGCCCAAGTATACGAGTGGAACAGAAAGCTGGGGAACCTGCACTATGAACTGGTGTAGCAGGCAACCGTTCTATTAACCTCCCTCTTCCTATGGCAATGTTGGGACAGACAGTTGGAGCTTCTCCCTCATCCATTTTATCAATCACATATATGAGTTTGCACTATATGTACAATGCAAAAAAAAAATGAAATGCACCTCAAAAATAGAAAACACAAAACTACTGCACAAAACACAGCGTGTGAACTGTTCTGGAACTCTTAGCACTCATAACCACACACAGACATCAACTTAAATATATCTGTGACAGCAACCTCTGGTGACCAATCTGATGTTGATCCACAGCTCCAGGAAACACGATGAACCAATCTGAAGCGATGTGGATCCGGGTCACGGCACCACTGTAACCGGCGCCACACTGCCTCTGCACTCTAGGCTGCGGCAACCCCTCTGCGTTGTGTTGGCAATAAAGAATTAAAGGAGTCGTCTGTTTCTTTGCCGACTGAGGCAGGTTTATTCTCCCACATCTGTGTGAATATAAACGCAAATTTAGTACAGCGACCTCATGGAGCTTCTGCATGCACGCCCTCTCCTCTCATCAGCGCCTCTTGCCGACTGAGGAGAGGGAGGCCCGAAACCACCGGAAGTGACATGGAAGGGAAGTCGAAGTGACATAACAAAATAAAAGCTCCCAAAACATAACATAGAAAACAAATACATACATATATATGAAAAATAACAACAAAACCAAATAACAGGGGATGGATTCTTGGTGGAATATAAAAAAATATCTTAACATTTTAAATACACCCGCTACAATCGCATGTGATCATCTATGTAAACAACCCTTAACGATGCCGCCACACCAAACGAGCGCTGCAGGGCCGGCCAGCTGAGCTGAGAGTGAAGAGCGGAGATGAGAGAAAGTGGTCTTAAAAAGGAAACATTGAAAACAATAAGAAATGCCTTGTCCCTATTAGAAGAGGCAAATGGGACTCATCGTACGTGGCTTATTGGAGACGAGGGACGATACAAAAACGTGCTGAGCCAGCAGCGGGTCTCGAGCCGGCAGGGCGTGCCTGTAAGCCACGGGCTGGCGAGGGCCATTTGCGAGGGCTTAAAACTACGCTGTTTAACAGATCCAGGCGACCGAGGGCCGGCCGCAGTTGCGGCTTCGACGCTGTCGATTTACACGCCAGATCGCGCCGCTGTTCACAGGCCCGCTTCGGGCGCTAGGGCCGGAGGGAGCGTGGGGAGAGGCAGCCAAAACGCCAGCCCCTGCAGCACACTTTATCCTCCGCGATAACCGCACCATCACTCAAACACCAGCTGCATTCAATCTGTCACTTTCAGCACCAATAAAAATCTCACTGTAATCTCTCTCCGCAGTTCAACAATATTGAGCAACAGATCATCAGAGTTTATTGGAGCCCCGCAAAGTCATAATACGCTGCATTAAAGCAATAATGCTGTTACCTACAAAGCTTCACGGATTACAACAGTTTCTGCGTGGAAAACACTGTGCCCATCAGGAGAGTAAGATAATCAAACTTTTGACTGCCTTTCTTTAATATACACAGTACTTGTACTTTTACTTGTACTTGTACTTTGGGTACTTGAGTAGCAATTTTTTAAAATACTTCTACTTGCAATACTTAATTACCAAACAAATTGAGTACTTCTGTACTTCCACTTGAGTATGGTGTTGAAAGAACACTTCAACTTTTACTCAAGTCAATTTTTTTATATAGTACTTGTACTTCTACTCCACTCCTCTACTCCAGTACTTTATACATCTCTGCAGGCACATCATGTACATTGTATATAATATTATTATTATTGGTATTATTATTATTATTAAGGTTAATATTGTTGTTGTTTATATATATATATATATATATATATATATATATATATATATATTCTTTTCTCAATAGTGTAAATTATTAATATAATTATTAATATAATAACTGCGGCTGCTGTTACACCCAAATTACCCCTATGTGGGACAATAAAGGCTGTTTCTTCTTCTTCTTCTTCATCATCAGGTAAATTCTTATTTTACAGTCGTGCAGTGGAGCTGCTGTCTGTCACATCCTGCTACAGTGGGGTGGGGGTGGGGGGGTGAGTGGCGGCTATCCCAGCCATCATGGGATAAAGGCGGGGTAAAACTTAGACAAGTCACCTGTCTATCGCTTGCTTTACAAACAGGAAACCCAGGTCAGAACCACGGTCAGCAGCATGGACCGGAGTTGCATAGTTTCATAGAAACTGATGGCAGCACTTTGCTACAAATAGCCAAGCATTTAAGTATAAGACATTTCAAATCACTGTAGTGATTAAGCCAGAATAATAATTACATGTGGTTGTGATAGGTTCAGATCATTTTAATAACTCAGAGAACAAACACACAACTCTTTTGAACTTGCGCAAGGAGGAGAGATCTGTTCCTTGAACTCAGCTCGCGGCTGAGCGGAAGTTATCTGTCCTAAGGGACTGCTTCCTGCGCAGCGCTTTTATTCGGACTTTCACAATAAGATCACGTGGGTTACACCAAACGCAGTTTACAGCATGTAATAAACAACATTCTTGGCTTTTTCCTTACCATATATGGTCGTAAGCATACTGTGACATGTGCGCATGTAACATGGCGTATACGAGACACGTATCCTATATGTGTTCTCTGCAGGCTTGAAACAGCCTGCAGGTAACTACAACTTCCTTTGTAAGAAATGTCACCATGTGTTTCCATTTCAAACATAAAAACAACAGTCATATGTACATAAAACAACTTATAGAAAATATACAAACAGAAGATATGATAATTTATAATAAACAGAATGGAATTTATACCATAACTCCAACAGACAGCACTGGTTTCTTTTGGTCTTGCAAGACCTTCAGCTTGATCCCGCATGTGATCTGTATTGTCCAATCACAGGCGAGGAAGCTGCCACACGGAATTCAATTCATTTAATTTCATTTCAATTCAATTCAATTCAATTTTATTTATGTAGTGCCAAATCACAACAAACAGTCGCCTCAAGGCGCTTTGTATTGTGGGTAAAGACCCTACAATAATACAGAGAAAACCCCACAGTCAAAACGACCCCCTATGAGCTGGAAGATGTGTTGTACACACATCTACTGTTTCTTTAAGCAGGACAACTGAGAAGGTTATTACATCTGCCTTGGTAGTCTTTAATGTCATTAATGCATGTGAACATTCATTGAACATTTATAGCAGCATTCATGGGATGTTGTCTGAATGTTCAATGCTAGCTGGGAAGCCACTGCACAGAAGAGGATGATGGTGTGACAGACTTTTTGTTACAGTGAATTAGACTGAAAACTGAGTATGCTTTTCAATGAAAATAATGCTTGTGGTGTCACCAAAATCAAGTTATAGCCTTTGTTTATCTCCCTGAGTCCACTGAAGTTCAGGGTTCACAAAAAACTCCATGACAAAGGCTCACAGACAGAAGCTCACAGACAGAAGCTCACAGACAGAAGCTCACAGCCTTATTGGAAAAAGGGACAAAAGCTGAAAACTTCCAAAAGTATATTTCCAACTAGATAATACTAATTTATAAATTAGAATGCTTTCTTGTGAGTTTAGTCTTGTTTGAATGTTTCGCTGTATAATAATTTATGTGTAGTCCAGGGTTATAATAGTTTTGGATTTTACATTATCGTTTAGTTTTAGTTAGTTTTTCCTTTTTTTTCTTTAATTCAGTTAGTTTTAATTAGTTTTCAGAGTGGTTTTGCTCGTTTTTATTAGTTTTTATTTTGGGTTTATTGCTTAGTTTTAGTTTAGTTTCGTTAGTTTCAGTATTAGTTTTAGTTTTTCATACTTTGTCAGGTGCAAGATTCAAGGCACAAGAGTGACTATTGTGTAATAAAAACTCAAAAAAATATACCATTTAAAGAAATATATTCAACAACCAGCTGTTCACAGACAGCAGCACTACGTGCTAAATGTGTGTAATATTAAGGACACACATGAACATCAACAGGGAGAAACAAAGAAAAACATGAACTCCCAAACTCAATAAATTCTACATTAAACTCCCAATAAAGTTCAGCGTCAGTGCAGCAGATTAACAACAGCTTCTGTTTTGGAGCTAGCTTGGTTAGATGCTGATAGTGGCCGACCTCATGTCTCATTTCTGCTTGTGTAGCTGGATTGTGTGCGTTAATTACCTTACGGTCGTGTGCTGGTGTTTTATATGCGGTGCAGGCTGGGACTTCTTTTGGTCCTTGCTCTTTGTGCTCAGTTTTTTGGCTGCAAACATATTTTTTACCCTGTTTTTTCACTTTCTTCATTCCCTCGTGTCCATTCCGACAGTTTTAGCAGCTCCCTCCAGGAATTTGCTGACATTTGTGAGTCCTTATATTGATTGTTCCTGATTGTTATTCTCTCACTGATAAAGTGGCCGGAAACACAAGGATGGAACAGGTTCATCACAACGTTGCGTGGCAGCGACGAGTAGTCACATTTCTCCGGAGGTGAACGCCAGATCACGTCGGTTCAGAGCGGTTTCCGTAGCTGCCTTGTGTGCGCTTCTCAGGTGGACTTTGATGTTGGTGTTTTTTCCTCACTGAGACGTGTTCCATACATTTTTCATCATTCACAACCAAACACTCTTCTATCTCTAATATCGGACTCAAAGAAACTCCATGGGACTCTGCCGCTTTCTCGGCAGACCGCTGCCATTACTTTTCGGACCAGCGCAGTGAACACGCACGCAGGCACACAGCTGCCCGACGGCGCTCCCAGCTTAAACTCGGAGAGCGGAAAAAAGATCAATCCACAAGGCATTTAAATAAAATGACAAACAAGAAAAGGAAGGTCATTTTATCTATGATTTCAGTTAGTTTTAGTTAGTTTTTTAAACTCACAATACAGTTTTAGTTAGTTATCGTTTTTTCCTTTTAATTTTAGTTTTTATTTATCTGCAATTTCCCCATTTGTGGGACTAATAAAGGCATTCTTGATTTATTTCAGTTAACGCCAGTGTTTTTTAAATTTCAGTTTTCATTATTTCGTTCATTTTCGTTAACTATAATAACCCTGGTGTAGTCACATTGTAATGGAAAAAGGCTTAAAAGATCCATCCATCCATTCTCTTCCGCTTATCTGGGGCCGGGTCGCGGGGGCAGGAGCCTAAGCAGAGAAGCCCAGGCTTAAAAGGTGATAATGTAAATTTGATTATATATATCTCAAAATAAAAATATGTTGGTTACAGCTGTTGGGAGGGGTAGACCACTGGTGAGTACTTGATTCGCATTTGTATCACTCACAGAAACCTCCTTTACATATGAAAGCCTGCCCTAGACCTGAGGAGAGGGGGGAGCTGAGGGAGCACTGACACAGAGAGTCCACGGCAGTTTCCCTACATGTCTGTGTAGATTCTCAGTTATCCAGGTCATAGTAGTCTCTGGAGCTTGAAAAAGGCGACTGGACTTCTTTTTGTTTCTTGAAGACGTTTCACCTCTCATCCGAAAGGCTTCTTCAGTTCTCAACCAAATGGTGGAGAGACCCAGGTATTTAAACCCCTGTGGGCGTAGTCCCCTGGAGGTGGTTATGACCCTCTATTGATCATGTGCTTGAACACATGTGCCCAGGTGTGAAGGGGGCGTGGGTCATATTTAATCAGTGGTTTCAGTTGAAACCAATTTTGGACTCCGCTCCATTGTTTCCTGTGGCCTATTGAGGTCACTGGAACAAAGGTGTGAATGGGGGTTGAGACGTCTGGGAAGGGAGCTCAGGACAGCACTGTAAGCGGGGGAAAGTTGGTGACGTAATCCACCTCCTCTGTTCAATGATGGTTTCAATGATGGTTCAATGATGGTTCAATGATGGTTCAATGATGATTTAAACCCCTGTGGTAGCCCACAGGGGTTTAAATACCTGGGTCTCTCCACCATTTGGTTGAGAACTGAAGAAGCCTTTCAGATGAGAGGTGAAACGTCTTCAAGAAACAAAAAGAAGTCCAGTCGCCTTTTTCAAGCTCCAGAGACCAGTTTCCCTACAGTTTTCTGTTCAGACCAAAGCCTCCTGCTGAAAGCCTTAAATCTCAAGGCACGCGGCAATATTACATGCCAGAAACTGTCGAAAACCCCACTTTTCATGCAGTGTCAGCAGGTGCAGGTGCAAATGGGCCGCCAGGTCATGAAATTAATACTAGGGTTGGAAACAAGGTGGAATAGCACTTATGAGATGCTACAATGCCTCCATGAGCAGAGGGAAGCAGTGGCAGCAGCTCTCCCAACATTACATACAGATTTGGCTCCTCTGACAGCAACTGAATATGAGGCCACAGCACAATGTATAAAAATGTTGTCACCATTCCAAGCAGCCACTGTTGAGCTTTCCCAAGAGCAAAGAGTGTCAGGCTCCAAAGTTGCCCCGCTGATCCGCATGCTCCGACACACACTGAATGAAATGTTGAATCAGTCCACAAATGACATGGCAAAACAACTTGGGCAAAAATCTAAGCAGGATACTCAGTGATAAACTGTCTGGTGCAGAGACCATAGGTGTGAATTCGCTAGCAACTTTGCTTGATCCGCGGTTCATAATCCTGTAAATGCTGACATGGCTGTGAAACGTCTCAAGGCTGAGTGTGCTGCCTTGATGAGAAACACACCTGACAGAGAACCATCTACATCATCAGCACCACCATAAGAACCTGTTGCAGCCAAAAATTACATTCCTATTCTAACGTCATCAAAAATTATTGTTTTATAATGCATTTTATGTCCCCCCCCCGGGTTTAACTGGTGGAAGCTTCTTGACGATGATGCAGAGGATGCTAGAAGATCCAGAAATGCAAGTGCAGATGCTGTAATTGAAGTTTACCGATATCTAGCTGCTCCTCCTCTGGATAGAACAGAAGATCCACTCAAATACTGGGGCATGCACAAAACTGTGTATCCCAACTTGTATCGGTTGGCCAGACAGTTCCTGGTGACACCAGCTTCTTCTATTCGTTGTGAAAGAGTGTTCTCAAAGGCTGGAGAAATTGTTTCCAAAAAGAGTAACTGTTTAAGCCCATCAACTGTGGAAAGATTATTATTCCTGAATAAAACACCTGAGTTGCATAAGCACATATTTCCTGCACACAAGCACAATGACAAAGAAAATGTCTAGTACACCAAAGGGTTTAAAAAAAAGACAAAAAACAAAAAAAAAAAATCACACCTTCTGCCTCATTATATTATTATTGAACATCTCTACCACCCCCCCCCCCCCAAAACCATCATTTATTGGGCAACCAGTCCAAAAAAATCCTTCTGGAGAGCTGATTAAAACATAGTGATTGGCAACTGTTATGAGTACACTGCTGTATTAGGTATGACCTATACCTTTGCACATCTAATGGCTCTGCCTGAAGTTATTCAATTAGCAGAGTCAAGAAATCCTGTATAAATTAATTTACTCCTGTATTTTTTCATTCATTATAACAGGATTTGGTGGGAAAGTAAATGACTTTAAAAGTCACAAATATCCTCCCTTATAGTCAATGTTTATGTGTTAGTACTGCCTGTAAGAAACAAGTTTGTATTGTCATCTACCTCATTATTTTTATTGTATCGCTCTTATTCGTCCTCTCTAAGAACACCGTACTGAGATGCACATTTCAAGATAGAGAGCTTGCCAGCGAGGACGACTATGGTCTAAGACCTAACTACCCTCCTTGGAAAGCAGAATGAGGTATGGAAATGTTAATTATACAGGGTGTCCATAGAGTCTTTTACAATTTAAAAGGTTTATTACAAATTAATGAGATATCTTTGTTCTATTATACTTGGTAGTTATCAAAGTTTTTAATCACATTACATTTGTGTATTTCAGGTCCCCTATTGATGACAGAGATACTGTTGAATGAACCCCTATAAAAATGGCTACTCCTTAAGAGAAGGCACAATGTGTATCATGGTTTATTCACTCCCTTGGACTTCTTTCTATGGGGTTTTGAGTGCTATCTTGACGTGTTTCATATAACTAATGGTGCCCATGTAGAGGTGTATTAAATAAGGCAACCACCACCAAACTTCAATATCCACTGCACATTTTGCAATAATTCCCACATACTTGACTGTTCATTTACTTTTGTAGTAGATAGATTTATTACAGACTCATAGTCCACATCACATAAAAAAACAAAACAATGATAAAAGGAAAAAAGAAAAAAAATTTAAATTGTAGAAAGACTTTATGGACACCCTGCAAATCTTATGAGCAATGTCATTTTATCCACTGAAAGACCATTATTTCATTTGTTCATGATTTAAATTGCACAATTTGTCAAGTTTAAAGGAAGTATGTGTTTGTGATCATTTGCTTATTTAAAGGTGATAGACTTAATACTTTGGTTGTTAGAATCGATTCTTTTTAAATATGATTAATATGTGAATATAATGTACATATGAATGTATGAAACTACACAGAGGCAGTCTGCTTTTTTGCTGTAGTTTTCATGGTGTCTGGTGCTCTTCAAAAAGAAGAAATAAAAACACCCATTTTAGGATGTTGGGTTTCCTTAAATAAGACTGAAGAATTTGCCTGAATGTATTAAGTGTTCCAAAGCAACCACGACTACAGCCATATTATAAATGACAGACTTTAACATCAAGTTCGACATGCTAAGAACAGAACGTCATTTACATTAATAAAAATATAAAAATTTAAAAAAAGGGCTCCTGGCTCATTGGCCTAATGTGATCCATTTACGCAGTCAGAAAAACATTAAAAAACAGGTAAAGTTTTCCACTAACAGATTTATTGAATAAACGTCACAATGAAGCTGCGATACAAAAATAAAATACAAATGAAAATTGACTACACATCAGTTACCTGTTCATCAGGTGCTTTATTGTACATCACCTGTACAACATGAAACTAATCGTCTAACACTGACCTAATCACCTGACATGATAACGTCAGATTACCTGTCTGAAGCATTTAATCCTTTAATCAGTTGCCAGCAGTTACCATGACATCAGTTTTCCTGTACATAAAACCAACCAAACATTTCACTTAAATCAGAAAAGAGCCAATTTAGTTATTACAGTGACCACTGACCCCCAAATGTTTTCAAATCTGTGCAAATCTTCCATACAAGTCAGCTGTCAATCATACTGCAGGTTTCAGTCCACCACTGTTGAAAAACGGCAACTCATAGAAATCTCGGCTTAGAGTGACATCATAAAGAAATGGGGCATGCTGGGAGGGGAAAAAAAAGAATCTTCAACCTTAAAAAAAAAAAAAAAAAAAAAGTTATACTGACAAAAACAAATAAAAAAACAAAACAAAACAAACAGCTGTTATTTGTTTTACCCCACCCCCTCTCTACTTGTGCCCCTTACTGGTCTTGAAGGAGACCTGCAGGACTTTGTCTCCCAGGCGGTAGCCATTAAGGCTGTGGATCGCCATGGCAGCCTCCTCATAGTTCGCCATAGTAACAAAGCCGAAGCCTTTGCACTTGTTGGTGTTGAAATCTCGGATCACTTTCACATTCAGGACAGCGCCAAACGGACCAAACATCTGCCACAGCATGGCCTCATCGGCTTCCTGGCCCAGATTGTAGATGAAGATGCACCAACCAGAGGACGAGCTCCCTGATGCCCCGCCCCCTCCGCTCATGTGGTCAGTGCTCATAGGAGAAAACCTGGAAACAAAGTGTTTAAAGATTAATTAATCGTTACTGATCCCACTTTCATGAAATTACACACAAGTATGTATAGTCACAAATTTATATAAAAAGTGAAGTAAAAATGGTAAAAGGAGGTGTTTAGTATGTGATATTGCTCATTATTCTGACCTAAATTTACTGCTCATGTATTGAAGTTTGTGTCCCATTGGCAAGTGGGTCACATATTAGCATTAGCACTGTACATGTGACTTGGTAGTATTTGCAATTTATAGCCAACACCCTGTATTGTTTACATTTATTAAATCAAATTTTCACTGAAATACATTGCTTTCTCTTGTATTTTGATGACGGGCTTCGAGCGAGGAAAATCTTACAGGCCGGCGCTAACAGACTTTGGGAACCACTGATCTAAACCAATCAGTTGCTGAATCACAGGAGAATCAGGTGTTTCCCGTGGTGCATCACTATTCGAGCACTCAGACTACAATAATGTTATCACTCAGAGCACTGTTGGACACTGAACAGGTGAACATACCGGAACCTCTGTGCCTGGTGATGAACAGGTCCCCCAAAACGTCGTGATTGGCCATGGTACATTTGTGACATCATCTGGGAGTTCCTGGCCTGATTGGGGTTGGCAGCAAACTTGACTGTGATTGGCTCAGCGCTGCCAGGAGGTGTGTGTCCATTCAGGTGTTTGACGGCATCGTCGGCCTCAGCCCGCTTATCAAAACGGATGAAGGCCACACCGCGCGACAGACCTAAACAACCAATCAGAAGACAGAGGACATTCAGGTCCAAACATCATTGTGCCGGCACATGACCCTGTGGTTACTGAGGACATGCCTTACCTGAGGCCTGGTCCACCAGCACTCTGGAGTTGATGATCCGTCCGTAGTGGGAAAACATGTCCTCCACATCCTGCTGACTGAGCGTCCGTGGCAACCCACTGATGTACAGGTTAGCGTCTTTGATGGCGTCCGAACTCGGCCGTGCGTATGAAACCTGTGGTGAGGCGACAGGAAGTGAGTCAGCCAATTGTCTTCACAAAATAATTAACACAGAAAAATAAACACTGATGAAAATAAAAAAATACAGTTACATTGAGAGTACAAATAAAATCCAGATTTAAATGTGTTTAAATATTCAATGTAAAAAAATAAAAAATAAAAATCCAGATTCTTTACAAGCAACAAAAAAACAAAACAAAACAAAATAAAAGGCATCCAAACAGGCTTTGATCATCAAAATAAAAGCATTAATTTCTGAAAGTAAAAGGTACGACACTTTGTCTCACTGAACTGAAGATATTCACAGATTCAGTGCTGACGAGTGTCAATATAAAAAAAATAAAAACAAACAGCAGAGTTTGAAAATACCTTCATCCGTCAGACAGGTGAGAGCGCCCTCTACTGTCCAGGGAACATAACACATCAGTTGAGACAGGAAAAACAAAGAGCACCTGTGGCACGTTACCTTGATAGTTTTAGACTGTAGCCTCAGGCCATTGAGGGTACTGATAGCCCTCTCTGCATCACTAGGGTTAACAAAGTTAACAAAGCCGTAACCTAAACTGTGGCCTAGAGAAACACAAAGGAAAACAACAAAATAAAAAACAAAAGCGTCTGTTACAGCTGCTACACATTCTGATAGAAACAAACACACAGAGTTCAGACTGAGTACAGAGATCCATACAATGAAGATAAAAACATCATTTCATCTTTCTGAACAAACCAAGAAAACCCACTGCCGGCCTGCTACCCACACTGTGGGGTTCTATTTCTCTAAACATTAAATTTCTGATGTAGCTGTTACCCTGCCTGTCCTGTGTTTACACATAAAATCAGCTAAAACAAACAAACAAAAACCAGAGACAAACAAATTTTTAAAAGGGGGGGGGGGGGGTGTTAGAGGGTGCATTTTGGTGTTAAATTTCAAAACACTGTTTTACCTGTTCAGGTGACATCGGTCCACTAATTAAAGCCAGAACTCATTGCTGTACGTGAATAAGGTTAAAGATGATTCATTGCTTCACTGCTGGTCTATATAAAACCACTTAGGCAGTAAAATAGTTAGTGCCATGTCCTCACAGCAGGAAGTTTGTCTATGTTGGCTTCCTCCAAGTCTGAACTCATCTGGTTAACAGGTTTGAACAGCAGCTGCTGTCCAAGACACCGCATGGCTAGGGTTACCGCGGATGGAGGGTGCCACATGAACCCAACGAAACATTAAAATCAACCAAACGTTTTTAAACTCAGAAACGGCATTCAGACCACGTCAATGATGTTTAAGGCCGCCATCATAATCAGACCGACGCCACAGGAATCTAAGCGTTTTACCGAAGACTCACCGCTTATCTGAGTTCAGATAAGAAATGCCTCAACGCCGATGATACATGCTAGCTAAATGATGGTAGTGACAGGAAGTGATGCAAACAGATCCAAATGTCACTTCACATGACGGTTTTCTCGACTTGTTCAGAAAAAAAAAAAAAAATCTTCAAACATTTTTAAAGTTTTACAAGTAGCCTGAAAAATAAAATCAAACAGGTAAAAACATTTGTACAGAAGAAAAAAAACAAAAAAACAAAAAATAAAAACTAAAGTATCAGAGGCTGGACGACAAAATTTCAACCAAAATTTTCTTTTTTTCCCCTCAGGTGCCGACATGTTCACCGTTTACTCGCCAAAGTTATTCTGTTTCTGTGCAGATGTGTCACAGCAAGTAACCCGTAAAAACCTGTGATGCAGCCTTGTGTTAGCTGCTGTTATCTGAAGACGTTCATCATTAGATGGCAGCAGCCACGTCAACGCGCTCAATTTATTCCGGATGTTTCCAGTTTTTCTTTTTTTTCAAAAATCAATTATAACGCTCTGTTAGAATCAACATTTTCTTACATCACACGGAGCTGCAACTCGTTCACTAAATCTTTGAGTTTTTCCACATGATGAAATCATTGTAATAATTCATTTACTGATTGAATCACAAACAAATTGAAGTTTTATTTACTTTGTTCGCCCAGCCCTGATTAACGAATCAGCAACAAGTACCTGTTAAACACTGTGATGTCATTAAACCTGGTGTGAAAAATAAAAGATTACAACAAAGAAAATATTCAAATTGTTTTCTGACAAAAAGAAAAAAAGAAAAAAAAAGAGAAACTCACAAAATTCACCTAAAGAAAGAAAGAAAAACATCAGTGTTTAAAAAACATAAAGTCAGCTGATCGTCACCCAAAAAACAAAAACAAAAAATACAGTGAACAAGAAATACTGCAAACAGTACTATAACGAGTATGTACTGATACTACAACTACTCCAAAGTACAGCTATGACCTACTTAGCAGAGTCAGGAGTACCAAAGAGTACGATGACGCACAATGAAGTACAATGAAGTACAATGAAGTACACGCGTATTTATGCTGAAATACATTTAGTCAAAGTGCTGAAATAAAACATTCAAAGTAAAACTTATAGTACTTCAAAAGTACTCTGGTAATTGTAATTAGTGATCTTAGCAGCTTTAGTCGTAAGCAAAGTAGTACCACGGTACTACTGTGTGTAACAGTACCCCAGTAACACCATAGTACTACCTGAGTAATACTGCAGTACGAGTGTGTAGTTGAGCACCTGCTGCAGTTCAGGTTTGTACTCAGCAGTACTACCGGGATCCTATTGTAGTACTACTAAGTACCCTGAGTACTAATTAGTGATACTGCAGTAGCAATTCAGTAGTACTACAATAGTGGTACTTCAGTACTACATGAGCACTGCTTTAATTGTACGTTACGGCGTTACCTGCCACTTTGTCCCGGATGAGTTTGGCTGACTCAACCTCGCCAACGCTGCTGAAGAGGCTCCGCAGCTCATCCTGGCTCATGCTCTGCGGCAGGTAGTTCACGATCAGGTTTGTCCGCGCGTCTTCGTCCTCCATCATCTGCTCAGCGTACCCGTTATCATACAGCTCCTGAGGTCATTACATCATCACCATCATCAGTTTCACTAAAGTCAAAAAGACATGAGAATAAAGGAAGTGAACAGATTCTGCCAATTAAAAGAAAGCACTCACATTTCCAGCAGCTCCTTTAGTGGCGAGCGAAGCGTCTCTGACATCACCCTGAGAGCTCTGAACCTCACACACCTGAAAAACACACACACACGTCATAAACATGCACTCATCTCTAGCCCAGAAAGCAGAGGTCTGCAAAATGAACCAGGATTTGATCTTATCAGGTAACTTCAGGGTTAATGTGGAATTTCCTGTATTACAAAGGTGGTTCACTTCTTACCACTGTACATCACCATGAGTTATACTGTAGATCTAAACTCAGCAGGTATGAAATCACTGCTACTGACCAATCAGATCTCCAGAAAATAGAGTCACCATTCCTGGAACATTGCTCAGACATTTGCAGGGAGAGTAGGAGGGTCTAAAGTTTTTCAGTAGCATCTAAAGTCTTTGTACAGGTCTCAGGTTTATCTAAAACTCTGAGTTTTAGATTAAAAAAATAAATACAATAAAAAATAAAAAGCTGAGTTTGTAAATCCTAAAATGAAATCATCTCCAGATTTTCTGGTCTAGAAAGAGAGTTAACTTAAACTGTCAATCACTGAGCACAATAGACCACGATCATGTCTCTGTTTTTGTGCAAGCGCACTTTTCATTACCATAATTATTATTACCTCCGCCAAGGAGGTTATGTTTTCGGTCGCATTGGTTTATTTGTTTGTCTGTCTGTTTGTTTGTCAGCAGGATTACTCCAAAAGTTATGAACGGATTTTGATGAAATTTTGTGGAGTGATTGGAAATGACAAGAGGAAGAAGTGATTAAATTTTGGCGGTGATCCGGAGCACGATCTGGATACAGGAATTTTTTTTAAAGATTCTTCACTGTTGCGGGATAGGGGGTTGGCCTTGGCGGAGGTTTGCGATCTCTGAGTGCTTCTAGTTATGTCATAGTTTTTTCCCCATCAGGAAAATTCAAATGGTTTCCTAAAGCTGAGAAATTGCATTTCACAGCCAACATGTGGTTAGTACAGTAATTTCAGTCGCGCTGTTGCAGGAAGCCCACAAATCTGCGCCTTTGCCCCCCCCCACACACACACACGGTGTACGGGGGGTGGAAGTGTGGAAAAATGCCACTTTATCAAACCTGTTGGTGACGGCGTTTGATACTAAAGGGTTAACCTACCACAGAACTCTGTGGAACTCCATAATTAACCTTAGTGTATGATGACGACTCCCCATTTACATGAACAAATTGGAGCTTATTAAGTAAATATGATCCAAACCACTGCAACGCGGTACCTTTAATACCTGTGGCATGCTCTAAAGAGACCGTTTGTATCAGAATCAGAATCAGAATACTTTATTGATCCCAAAGGGAAATTACTACTGTTACAGCTGCAACCGTTTCATTTAAACGAGTAAACCTAAAACACAATAACATACACTAAAGGCATAAAAGTATAAAGACTAAAGAGATATTTTGACTATATACACATCTAAATCTATACACATATGAAAATTGTGAGTGCAAAAATTTTTAAATAGGTGTCATTATATATATATGCACAGTCCTTTTTTGTACAATGTATAAGTGTATGTACAATGTATATGGAAATTTAAACAATTTTATGTACAATTGAATACTGATAAGTGAATGACACTGATGAACCACAGTGTCACCTATTAAGGGAGGAGTTATAGAGTCTGATGGCCACAGGTAGAAATGACCTCCTGTGGCGCTCTGTGGTGCATTTTGGTGGGATGAGTCTTGCACTGAATGTGCTCCTGTGTCCCATCACTGCGTTGTAGAGTGGGTGGGAGCCATTGTTCATAATGGCCTGCAGCTTAGACAGCATCCTCCTCTCCGACACTGCCATAAGCGAATCCAGCTCCACTCCCACCACATCACTGGCTTTGTGGATCAGTTTATTGAGTCTGTTGGCGTCTGCCGCCCTCAGTCTGCTGCCCCAGCATGCAACAGCATAGAGGATGGCACTCGCCACCACAGACTCATAGAAGATCCTGAGCATAGTCCGGCAGATGTTGAAGGACCTCAGGCGTCTCAGAAAATAGAGACGACTTTGGCCCTTCCTGTATAGGGCATCAGTGTTCTTAGCCCAGTCCAGTTTGTTGTCAATGTGTACTCCCAGATATTTGTAGTCCTTCACTAATGCTGTTTCTGTACTGTGATGAATTCTGAATCCTGACTGAAACTCTTTCTCTTCATTTTATGAATAGTTACATGTTTGGAATAAAACAATCAAAGCTGCTACCGTGGTAACTGATGCTAAACATGTCAAATGGTCAGGAGCAGATTATGGCCAGAGATTAAAATGTGCTAGAAGCTAGGGCTGGGCAATATATCAAATTTTTGAGAATTATCAATATATTTTCATATGCAATATAGGATGAGACAATATCATTTATATCGATTTAGTCTATGTCGTGTTACAATCATACTTGTAGATCTACCAGTTCACCTTTCTCTTCTCCGAGTTTGTCTCTGCACAGTTTCACACTGCCCCAACTCTCTCCCCCACCGCTGCACCCGTAAATCATGCAGAAAGCAACAGCATGGAGAAGAAAACAGACAAAAAGTTACTGAAGAGGAGCTGGTTAGTAAAATGAAAAACAACGCTCAGTTATTTGCAGATTGTTCGGGTTCAAAGTGTCAGATGCGCAGCAGAATAATGTATTCTGTAGAGAATGCTGCAAACAAGTCCCGACAAAAGGTCCGAACATTCAACTTTTCCACTATGCGTACGATGCTAATGCTAATGGCCACGTCGCTAGCTAACTGTTACGATAACTGAAGTCCTCAGCCGGCGTGATGGCACCTCAGCCAGGCGCAGCTAGCTAGAACCCTGCTGACTGAAGGATGGAGTTTTGTTCACTCAGTCTATTTACATGCTTTGTTATTTGCACAGAGTACTGGATGTACAGGAGTACACACAGGAGGAAGCACTTTGGTGAAGTCTACTTCACTGCAGACTGCCTTTTGCTGTTTTTGCTCTCTATCATTAGGGCCCGAGCACTGAACGTGCGAAGGCCCTATTGTAATTGCTTCGTTTATTTATTTATTTTTTTTATTATTATTCAGGCAAATGAATTGGCTTTTTGGGGGCTTTATCATATTCAAAAACTCATGAAACTTTGCACATGCGTCACACCTGGTGAAAATTTAAGTATTTTAATAAGCGCGGGCAAGGGCCCGCCAAATTGGCTCGCTAGCGCCCCCTAAACTGGAGCCCCACCGCTGTGTTTCACGTACATGTATGAAACTTCATACACATGTATATCATGTCCAGGCGCACAAAAAATCCTCTTGGAGCCATGCCCTAAACCCAACAGGAAGTCCGCCATTTTGAATTAATTATGCAAATTTGGCGATTTGCAGCCCTCACACTTTTTAAAATAACTCAGAGGTTTTAGACGTTATCATCTTCATATTTGGTTTGTGTAACCTACACCCCCAGGGGAATCTAAATCTCGAAAATGGTGAGTTTTTGCCAAGGGTGAGGGGTCCTTATGCCCCTTTGAACTTTGATCATTCGCCATGAAATTTTGATTGCCTCTCATTCATACCTACATGATCCAATGTGCATCAAACTTCTCCAGTAGGATGAGGGTGCCCCCCTGAACACATACATATGACAATATTTAATATCAGTCGCAGCGCCACCTAGTGGGAACAGGAAATGTCATATTTTACACTTGGAGGTCCAGCTCCAAGGTGGTTTAGCAGAACCATCTCAAATTTCACCTGGAAAGCCTTAAGAAGTTGGACTTACTGTGTTTTCAAAACTGAGTTTTTGACAAAAGGGCGTGACCCTTATGGGACGGCAAAGTTCGATGATTCGCCATGAACACAAAAATGGCTGTAACTCAAAGCCAACTTGCCCAATCTGGCTCAAACTTCAGTGGTGTGATAAGCATGCTGCCCTGAACACACTGATATGCATAAAGTCCATAAACGTTAGAGCGCCGCCTAGTGGCAGCTCGGAATATCTTAAAATAGCAAGTTTTTTGAGTAGCCCCGGAGCTACGTTTTATCTACATGTATGAAAATGTAGAGGCTCATGTAACATACTAAGACGTACAAAAAAGTCTCTTGGACCCATACCCCAAACCCTACAGGAAGTCGGCCATCTTCAATTGAAGATGTCAATTTTTGCGATTTCCACGCCTGCTATTTGAACGAACTTGTCCTAGGGCATTTCCCCCACTGACACCAAATTGGCTCCAGATCATCTACACAAGTAGCCCATCAAAAGTTATTCATGGTTTTGTAGAATATTGAACGGTGTTGCCATGGCAACCCTCTGATTTTGGACTTTTTTTCAATTTCAAATTCACAGAGATTCTAAACATCAGCCCGTGGGCTGTGCTTTCTCTGTGTATCTGAAAATTTGCCTGCTGATGTAAGATGCTAACATCTACAAAAAAGTCTCTTGGACTGATAGCCGAAACCCAACAGGAAGTCAGCCACGTTCACTTTAAAGTGTCATTTTTGCAGCATTTTTCGCCTTTTTCAGGCCTTTTTGCCTCAACTCCTCCTAGGGCATTTGACCCAGTGAGACCAAAATGGCTCCAGATCATCCACACAAGTAGCCCATCAAAAAATATTCATGGTTTTGTAGAATATTGAACGGTGTTGCCGTAACAACCCTCTGAATTTGGACTTTTTTTCCATTTCAGGCCCAGCCAGATAGGTTCTAAACATCAGCCCCAGGGCAGTGCTTGGTCTGTGTATTTGAAATCGTGCATGCTGAAGTAATATCCTAAGACGTACAAAAAAGTCTCTTGGACCCATACTCAAAACTTAACAGAAAGTCCAGCATTTTAAAGTTAATGTGTCATTTTTGCAGCATTTTTCGCCTTTTTCAGGCCTGCTATTTGAATCATCTTCTACTTAAGCATTTCAGGCAGTCACACCAAAATGGCTCCAGATCATCTACACAAGTAGCCCATCAAAAGATATTCATGGTTTTGTAGAATATTGAACGGTGTTGCCATGGCAACCCTCTGAATTTGGACTTTTTTCAATTTCAGGCCCAGATAGGTTCTAAACATCAGCCCCAGGGCTGTGCTTGGTCTGTGTATCTGAAATCGTGCATGCTGAAGTAACATCCTAAGACGTACAAAAAAGTCTCTTGGACCGATAGCCGAAATCCAACAGGAAGCCTGACATGTTCTAATTAAGGTGTCATTTTTGCAGCATTTCTCACATTTTTCAGCCCTGCTATTTGAATCATCTTCTACTACAGCATTTCATCCAGTCACACCAAAATGGCTCCAGATCATCTACACAAGTAGCCCATCAAAAGATATTCATGGTTTTGTAGAATATTGAACGGTGTTGCCGTAGCAACCCTCTGAATGTGGGATTTTACTCATATACCACAGTGCACCAAATTGTTACATCTCTGACATACATTGTCCGATGTGCCTCAACCTTCACAGGCTTAATGGGAGGGTAAGGGAGACTGGACACACCCATCTATCAGCTTTGTTTCACACTCATAACGCCACCTAGTGGCAACAGGAAATCCGAAGTACGCTAATAATATTCATCCTATGATCATTGCAATTGATTTGATGGCTGCAGGCATTACATAGACCATTGTGACACTTTAATTAGTGGGCACTCACCGACGGCACCTAGTGGAAGCGGGAGACGAACGACGCGAAATACGGCTAGCCTGCTGAGCCGTCAGCAGCCGGGTGAGCCCGCTACTCTCTCGTCTGCGAGAACCTCCGAGTGCGGCTCGGCTGGAGCGTGCCACGGGTCGACGCGCGGCTTGGCTGGAGTGCGCCAGGGGTCGACGCGCGCCGGGTGCGAGGGCCCGCTCATCGCCGCTTGCGGCTTTAATTTCTGATTACATTTTAATAGTACAGCTGTGAGTCTTTTGTTATGGAAGAAAGAAGCATTATTATTTAAATATGCCAATATTTTATTTTTGAACAATTTCTCATGTACATCTACAGCTGAATGTTAATAAAAGTGCCCGTGTGACATTTGGGACATATAGCTTTGACTCAGAAGGGCCTTTTTGTTTATACCTTTTGGGAAGAAAAACATATTGAGATATATATTGTATATTGCCATTCAGCTAAAAAATATCAAAATATCATTTTTGGTCCGTATTGCCCAGCCCTACTAGAAGCGCTAAGTTTTCACTGCCTCATTTAGAGCCTGCTGTCAGTGTGACTGAGATTCTGTCCTGAACATTTGTAAAACCTGTTTATTTGTTAAAAAATAAATAAAAATGAACCCCAGGTGTGAAGTCATAATACATATGTTCAACTGCAAAAGCAAAAATGGTTTGGTGTTTGGTACTAAAGTTGCCAAGTCTCTTTCTGTTAAGCCACTTAAATCCAAGAAAGCTTGGAGTTGTTGAACCTGTTTTGTAATAAAAGCAGGTCACTCACCGTCCTTATTTTGGTAATGTGAAACAAAACTCATCTTCAGTGGGGATATCCTCCCGCCATTAATGAATATATAAAACAAATGTAGTAGTGAGGATAACATTACGGCCCCATTTCATAACAGAAACCCTTCAGCAAACATCTGATTACCTTCTGCAAAACTATTTTGACCTATTTTGGAGGCCTTGCCCTAAAATGTGATCCAAATACTTTTAGTCACCCCTAATGACTAGTTAGTAAAGATATAATACATATTCCAGCAAAAATGTTTTCAATGTTAACAATACTCATTAAATCAAAACTATTTTAAGCATGCTGTAAGAGATTAACATTCTGTCATAATCTTTTCACATTTCAGCAAATATGTTTTTGTAACCTCATGTTAAAACAGAAACATTTCCAGGGTAAACAAATTAGTGAAAGTACTGCACTCTTGTACAAGGGTGTATACTACACATGTTTCTATTTATAGAATCTATAATAAGCCAGGTATAATGCATACTTACAAGGTATTCACATTATATTATACTCATATTGCTGAGCAGTAGGTATGGCTTCAATGCTGCTCAATGATGACTTATGGTCTGTACTATATGGCCATGAGCCATCCCTAACCAACATGTTAGTCAATGCTCAGCCAATCAGAAGTTGGCATCACAGGCTAATCAATAAGGCTGAAGCCTAGAACTGATGTTCCTGGACATTTGGGATTCCCCAGTTTCTCACTATCAGCTACTGCCAGCTGTTCAGTGACTGAGATCAGCTGCTAGGTATGTAGAATCCCCACTTTATCCATTTCAGTCAATAAGGGTAAAGTAGGTATACAGCACAATATGATCACATAATTAGGCTAAGCCAATCAGGCATGAGAAAGAGGCTGCATATCATTAGCATATATTATAATAGCATTTGCAGCCTGAAATCCTCCATGCTGTTTACTCTCCACTTCAGATAAATACAACCAAAGTGTACAAAGGGTACTAAACATCAAGGAATATGAATATTCTGCTGCACATCTTTGAAGAGTAAAGAACACATATGCCAAATTTCATGGCTCAGCTCCTTGTGGTTTTTGAGTCTATAGACTGGAAAGGTAAAAACCTCATGGACAGACACCCAGGCGGACATATGGATAGTATGACGATAATATCCTCCCACTTTATTTAGGATGAGGATTAAAAACACTTGATCACTAATGATCAACTCACCTTCAGGTACCTGATGTGTCCTCGTCTTTGCGCCATGGAAATGATTCAGAAGTTCACTGTATCTGGGGAAAAAAATAAACACAACAACAGCTAATTGTTATTGATCATGGCTGATTAACCTCAAGCTGTTGGATCAATAAACTGAGGGTGCTCAGATCTCAACAGTGACAAAAAGAAACCTAAAATCAATAAACAGATCAAGAAATATCAGAGTAAAACAGCTCCAACACAGACATTCTAAAACTCAATACTAAACTAGCTACTGCACGTGCTTACAATGTGATCAGAAAAAAAAAAAAAAAAAAAACAGACTGCTGTTTGAGTTCACAGGTGAATGCACCTGTGAATTCCAGGTTTCAGGTTTCCTTGGATAAGACTAGGGATGTGTGCAACTAGTTGACTAATAGTCACTACTGTCACTAGTTGGTACCAGACATACTAATCATCTAACTAATCATTAGCTGTAGTCCTGCCATCGTTATAGAAAAATGCCATAATTCTGTTAATCTTGGCCTGAAATTTTTATTAGGCCTAATACTGTTAGTTATTTTGAAGGCAAAAAACAAGATCACAGATACAAGCGGCAGGAATGAGCTTTCTCCAAAGAATAGCTGGGCTGTTCCTTGGAAACAGGGTGAGGAGTTCAATCATTCGGGAGGGGCTCAGAGTACAGCTGCTACTTCTCCATATCGAAAGGCGCCAGCTAAGGCTGTTGCCTCCTGGGTGAGGCTCTGGGGCAGACTCAGGACACACTGGAGAGATTATATCTCGGCTGGCCTGGGAACAACTTGGTGTACCCCTGGATAATGGGATTTATGCTTGAGTGGGAAATCTGTACTGTAAGCTACAACGTAACCTGATGTGGGTTGGTTTCGGGGCATGGCTACAGGGGAGAGGTGGGACAGTGGGTTCAGGGCGGGGCGTCAGGTGAAGATGGGGAGTGCAGCTACCTGACATTAGTTTTGATGATGTGTTTTTATGTCTTTATGCAGTAGCTGGCAGGGGGGGAGAGGAGGAGACCCGAAGTGAACCCTACCGCAAAGACAGCCAAGTCGCTGTGTAAATTAAACAATAAAACAACCTTTATGGGAAAGTCGGAGTGTTGTGTGTGGGTGACTGAACAACAGCATTCGTGCCGCACTGCAATTTTCATAATACATGATGCACGGTGCTACACAGTTAAGCAGCATTTAAAGTATGAGTTATATATAATGCCAAATCACAGCAAACAGTCACCTTAAGGCACTTTATATTGTAAGGTAAAGATCCTACAATACAGAGAAAACAACAAACAGATGACCCCCCTATGAGCAGCACTTGGCGACAGTGGGAAGGAAAAACTCCCTTTTAACAGGAAGAAACCTCCAGCAGAACCAGGCTCAGGGAGGGGCAGTCATCTACTGTGACTGGTTGGGGCTGAGGGGAGAGAGACAGGACAACAGACACACTGTGGAAGAGAGCCAGAGATTAATAATAACTAATGATTAAATGCAGAGTGAGGTATAAACAGTGAAAAGAAGTGAATGAAAAGAAACCCTCAGTGCATCATAGGAACCCCCCAGCAGCCAAGGCCTATTGCAGCATAACTAAGGGATGGTTCAGGGTCACCTGATCCAGCCCTAACTATAAGCTTTATCATAAAGGAAAGTTTTAAGCCTAATCTTAAAAATAGAGAGGGTGTCTGTCTCCTGAATCCAAACTGGGAGCTGGTTCCACAGAAGAGGGGCCTGAAAGCTGAAGGCTCTGCCTCCCATTCTACTCTTAAGTATCCTAGGAACCACAAGTAAGCCAGCAGTCTGAGAGCGAAGTGCTCTATTGGGGTGACACGGTACTATGAGCTCTTTAAGACAAGATGGGGCCTGATTATTCAAGACCTTGTATGTGAGGAGAAACATTTTAAATTCTCTTCTGAATTTAAGGGAGCCAGTGAAAGAAGCAAATATGGGAGAAATATGCTCTCTAGTCGCTGTTTGTTGTTGAATTGTATTACTATAACGGGCTGAAGCGCTCATGATCATCTCAGGTTTCTCCCGTTAAAGTTTCCTATAACCTGAGCCGACAATGCTCACAGAATCTTTCATTATGCATGTTAAGTTACTGATTACAGATAGACACTTTATTGAGGAAATTAGGGTATCCAGCAGCTGTTTCTGCTGCTATACCAGTGGTTCTCAAATCCAAGCCCCGTGGCCCAGTGTCCTGCAGGTTTTAGACTTGTCTCTGCTTCAACAAACCTGAGTCAAATATCAAAGTCATTAGCAGGACTCTGGAGAACTTGACTGCATACTGAGGAGGTAATTCAGCCATTTGATTCAGGTGTGTTGGATCAGGGACACATCTAAAACCTGCAGGACACCGGACCTCGAGGCCTGGATTTGAGAACCACTGTGCTATACTAAAAATAGGGATTAGGAGCACCTGTAATAGCCAGGTGTTTAAGGTGTTTCTGGTAAAGATGGTTGATTCCAGATAGGGCTGCAAATATCGATTATTTTAGTAATTGAGTATTCTATCGATTACTCCATTGATTAATCAAGTAATCTAATAGGAAATATTTTTGTCTTATTAACAGTTCATCTGCACATTTTAACTTACATAAATTTACTGCATGTTTTTTTTTCTGTGTGAAACAAACAACAGTGGATGGAGCAGCTACAAAGTTCTATTTTCTTCACATTGACACTTGTTGATCAGGTAGTTGATGAAGGACCTCCAGCTGTTTCCCCAGTAAAGGGTTTAATGGTGGTTACAGGAACAAGCATTGCTACTTGGACGCTAGAAAAACATTTAATTTCACTCTACCTGAGCTCACCGTCTTGATAAAAGCTCCGCCTCTTTGCATTTGCTGCATATATTGCTGCATATATATTTATAGTCATATATTGATTTGAGTAAGTGTAGTGTGAACTGCTGTTGCGTAATACACTTTACAACACTGTATTGCTTTATGGCACATATTCACGGCTGTCCTGCCGCTGTATTAACGCTTTGCATAGCTGCCCTGTTGTGAGTTTTGTTCAGCCAAAATAAAAATGGACTAGTTCTTATATAGCACTTTCCTACTCAGTCTGAGCACTCAAAGCACTTATACAACATGTTTTAAATTTACCCATGCACACCCATTCATACAAGCACTTCCAATATTAACTAAGCTAAGTGCTTTAATTATCTAACATTCACACACAGTCACACTCCAACGGTTGCATCGGAGAGCAACTTGGGGTTAAGTATCTTGCCCAAGGATACATTGGCATGTAGCCTGGAGTAGCCAGGAATCGAACCGCTGACCTTCCGATCAGTAGGTGACCTGCTCTACCTACTGAGCTACAGCCACCCCATAACGTATAAGGTACATTATAAAAGTAAACTACCACTCGATCATTCTACATGGTTTCAAAAGTGACCTGGACCGGACAGTAACCACTTAACATAGAAGAATAAGCAGACTCGGAGCCATGGCAAAGTTTAATCCTCCGATGAACTTTCCTTTTGATAGGCAGACGAATGTTCTTCAGCCTGTAGGAAGGACCATCATTATCACACAGCTGCTACACCTGAAATGTTTCACTTTCCGTTTACTTCTATCAGGTATGTCTCAGGTTTCTATCAGCTGACCTCTAACCCCAAACACTGCCAATCAGAATGACATCTGAGCAGGAAGTAGTCAAAAAATGTATTAACTGACCAATCAGACTTCTCTAGAACTGCATTTAGCTGCCTAAAACACCTTCTTTAGTGTAATCTGACACCTGGTCCGTGGAAGAGCCCCGAGAACCCAGAGAACAAGTAGGCACGAACCAGAACCTTCTAACCGCTGAAGCACCGCCCACAGGTCCAAATGAACATCTAATTTACCACATTGATTTTATCTTTACCAAAACCAATCAGAGGCCAATAACAGCAGCTCACGTGAGGTACTCTCAGACACACACCACCTGCTCTCTGGCGTTTCTTGGAAAAATCTAGTTTCTGCTTCCGCTCCGGTTTCCTGCGGCTCGTTACAGCGATGCCGCTCAGGTGGACAGGTGAAGCAAAAATGCGCTCAGTAACGCCGCGGTGCTGCTAGCATTAGCCGCTGTTAGCATTGCGTGCACACCACGAGGCTAACCGGCCATCCGCGCCGCGTGCCGCTCACAGACGTCACCGTTCTTACCTGCGGATGAGCGAACAGGCGATCTGATGTGTCTTATTGAGCCAGGTATCGATCCGCAGGTGGAGGATGGGATAATCCGTCGATATTGAGCTAACACGCGCGTTCCCTGCTGCACACAAAGAACTTACGGCCGGGAGGGCGCCTCTTCTTCTTCTTCTGTAAAATGAGATTGCGCTGTTTATCGCCCCCTG
This sequence comes from Archocentrus centrarchus, assembly GCF_007364275.1. Taxonomy (NCBI): domain Eukaryota; kingdom Metazoa; phylum Chordata; class Actinopteri; order Cichliformes; family Cichlidae; genus Archocentrus; species Archocentrus centrarchus. Next base: position 41,523 of record NW_022060159.1, read on the forward strand.
CTGGTCTTACTGAGAAACGACGAAGATAAAATTAACAGTTTTTGTGATTTTACTGGAAAACCTCATTTCTGAAATGGATCCAAACACGCATTTACCAAAATACAGAAGATGACGTCATCCAAACATTAACAGGCGACGCAGAACATCAAATCTGCTCCACATAAGTGTAGAGGAGAGTCAAGGGTCAGCGTTTCTATGGCATAAAATCCGTTTGTCTGACTATCCGAAATTACATTTCAGATATCTAAAACTGCATTTTGACTAGACAAAACAACATTTTGACTATCCAGAATGGTAATTTAAGATATCCGCAATTCCATTCTGACTAGTAAGAATAATAATTCAAGATATCTTCAATAACATTTTGGCGAGTCAAAATTCCTTTCAAGATATCTCAAATTACATCACCGGATTTGACGTCATTTGACGGGTCACACATCCGTAATTACAATTTAAGATATCTAAAACGTAATTATGACTAGTCGAAATTACCTTTTAGATATCTGAATTTAACGATTGCGTGAAGGCCCCCTTGTGCTGTACTGAGCTGTCCAAACAATTGCCTGTGTAGATTTTCAGGTGGCTGCAATTGCGCTGGCCGTTATAGGCAAAATTGTAATAAAATGCAACAATATAGAAAGAGCTGTTCAGTATGGGATATGCGGAGAGCACGAGAGTCGTGAACCTAAAGGCTGCTTCAGAAATCTGCACAGAATCTCTGATTTTATGGCCGTTTTAACAAACTGCCTTATAAACATTCCGCCAAAATGCTCCGTAATTCAAGATATCTTAAACGTCATTCTGACTAGTCAGAATGTTTATTTAAGATATCTTAAATAGAAAATCTGTCTAATTCAAGATATCTGTAATTCATCTTGAGATATCTTAAAAGGCATTTTGACTAGTCAAAATTAAAGTTCTAGATATCTCTAATTTAGTTTTGCCTAGTCATTATTTGCTTTCAAGATATCTAGAATTTAATTTGCACTAGTCAAAACTATTTATCGCCTATCTAAAAATACATTTAAGATATCTTGAAATATGGTGTCATTTAAGATATCTTTAATTAGAATTATGACTAGTCAGAATAAAAAACAAGATATCTTGAATTAACTTTATGACTAGTCATAATTTAATTGTAGATATCTGAAATGTGAGTTTCAGATAGTCAGTAATTCATTGAAGATATCTTGAATTGAAGCCACCATACAAATGAATGGTAAATCTGCCGTCATTTCGACTAGTCAGAATGTAATTAGAGATATCTCAAATAGGTATTTTGTCTAGTCAAAACATAATTAGAGATATCTCAATTTACTAATACGTCTAGTCATAAATCAATTTCAGATATCTGGAATGTAAGTGTGGTGAATCGGATTTTATGTTAAAACGGCCTGCCATAGCGTTTCAGGTAGCCACTTGCCGTGATGAAATCATTCCCCCATGATGTCACTGTGATATTAAAGATTGGTCAGACCAAAGAGAGTTTTCAGGAAAAATTGTTAAATGTTTAGTTTCTTTGCCATTTGTCAGGACAATGTGATTCAAACCATGAGTTGGCTCATTTTGAGATCCTAAAACACAGCAACTAATGACTTTATTATCACAGTTAGTCTAATCCTACACTTCAGTTCCTCTCAGAGCCTTAAACTCCACCGAGGCTGCAGCTGAGAGAATAAAAACTAAAACTGTCTTTAAACATTGATTTAATGAAATACTCTATTATATTCCATCAGATTCTCCTGTCTGAATGACAGAGCTGCAATATTGAGCAGTCGGTTCTCTCAAACGGTCAGTATTTTAAATAGATTTCAAACAGGCTAAACTTTATTAATATAGTATGTCTTTTCTAATCTTACTGACCCAGTACTGAGCTTTTCCTCTCTCACACACACATACACACACAGACTCATACTTTGTTACTTTCAATGTATTCTGTGTTTAACATCTTCACATTTTTCGAAATGTTCAGTTTCATCTTCCTTTTTAAAATCAGTTGCTCTACTGACAGTACACTTATAAAGAATTGTGATCGGTCAGATGCTGCCAGCCGTGCTCCTTTCATGTTAAAGCTGGAGACATTCTGGGTTAACAGCCAGTTGATAACCAGCTTCCTGTGCTGAGTCCAGTGACGTGCAGTCAGGGGAGGCAGGTGAGGCACGGCCTCACCTGTCATCGTGGAAATATAAAATTAAAAAATAAATTAAATGGTTATATTCATTCAGTGATTTGTATTTTAAAGTTCTTTTCCATTTAACTACACCATTTTTAGATTAGTTTTTTCAAAATCGCTGAATTTTTGCATTTGCCGGTCAAATACTAAGAGACGAACGGTGAGGCACCAGCCCGGCGAGCCGCACCACGGATTGCGCAATCCGTGGTGCGGCTCAGTATAGTCATTGCCAATGACTACTAACTGTGCTGGCATGCTATGCAGTGAGACCGGATTACTTTCCCTTTGCATGTGGCTATTAAAATGTTCTAACACTTTTACTATATGAACTAAATTTCTATATTTTAGCTGGTGTATATAATGCACAGTTTTTTTTTTTGTTTTTTTCATTAACAACTGTATGTGTGTGTAATGCATTCTTGTGTTGAGCGATCATGAAACTGCTGCGAAGAGACACTAGGTGAGGCACGCAGTTCTCGTGCCTCATGGTAGGGGGCGCTGGTGATCCCAGGGACTCTACGACTCCTCGGCGGCAAGCTACCATAAACAGTTAGCAAGGCCAGTTAGTTTTTCCTGTTGCTTGGCCTTATGTTCAACATGGAAGATTACATAACTCAACTGAAAGAATTTTCTAAACTGGACTTTCAATCGAAGCAGAAGATAATAATTAAAGGAAGACCAACACCGGAGCTAAAAGGTTTGCTTCAGACTATGTTAATGTTAAACAAAACAACTGTTGCCAATCAAATGGTGAATAAGCTATATGTTTGTAAATCTGATGTGATGACGTCAGTGCCTCACCAGTCACGACCCTCACCGCACGTCACTGGCTGAGTCTGATAGCCAATGTTAGGGTAAGTGAATCCTGATACAATTCAAATTGATTTATATAGCGCCAAATTACAAGAAACAGTCACCTCAAGGCACTTTATATTGTAAGGTTCGCTGACTGGTTGGGGCTGAGGGGGGCAAGACAGGACAGAAGAAACACTGTGGAAGAGAGCCAGAGAATAATAATAACTAATGATTAAATGCAGAGTGGGGGTATAAACAGAGTAAAAAGAGGTGAATAAATAGAAACATTCAGTGCATCATGGGAAGGGTTAGGGTATCCTAGGAACCACAAGTAAGCCAGCAGTCTGAGAGCGAAGTGCTCTATTGGGGTGATATGGTACTATGAGGTCTTTAAGACAAGATGGGGCCTGATTATTCAAGACCTTGTATGTGAGGAGAAGGATTTTAAATTCTCTTCTGGATTTAATAGGGAGCCAATGAAGAGAAGCCAATATGGGAGATATCTGCTCTCTCTTTCTAGTCCCTGTCAGTACTCTAGCTGCAGCATTTTGGATCAGCTGAAGGCTTTTCAGGGAGCTTTTAGGACAGCCTGATAATAACGAATTACAATAGTCCAGCCTAGAAGTAATAAATGCATGAATTAGCTTTTCAGCATCACTCTGAGAAAGGATGTTTCTAATTTTAGAAATATTGCGCAAATGCAAAAAGTAGTCATACATATTTGTTTAATATGTGCATTGAAGGACATATCCTGGTCAAAAATGACTCCAAGATTTCTCACAGTGTTACTGGAGGCCAAAGTAATGCCATCCAGAGTAAGTATCTGGTTAGACTCCATGTTTCTAAGATTTGTGGGGCCGAGTACAGTAACTTCAGTTTGATCTCAATTTAGAAGCAGGAAATTAGAGGTCATCCAGGCCTTAATGTCTTTAAGACATTCCTGCAGTTTAATTAATCGATGTGCATCATCTGGCTTCATTGATAGGTAAAGCTGAGTATCATCTGCATAACAATGAAAATTTATGCAATACTTTCTAATAATACTGCTTAAGGGAAGCATGTATAATGTAAATAGAATTGGTCCTAGCACAGAACCCTGTGGAACTCCATAATTAACCTTAGTGTGTGAAGAAGACTCCCCATTTACATGAACAAATTGGAGTCTGTTAGATAAATATGATTCAAACCACTGCAGCGCAGTACCTTTAATACCTATAGTATGCTCTAATCTCTGTAATAAAATGTTATGGTCAACAGTATCAAAGCTGCACTGAGGTCCAACAGGACAAGAACAGAGATGAGTCCACTGTCAGAGGCTGTGAGAAGATCATTGGTAACCTTCACTAATGCTGTTTCTGTACTGTGATGAATTCTGAAACCTGACTGAAACTCTTCAAATAAACCGTTCCTCTGCAGATGATCAGTTAGCTGTTTTACAACTACTCTTTCAAGAGTCTTTGAGAGACACGGAAGGTTGGAGATTGGCCTATAATTAGCTAAGACAGCTGGGTCAGTGATGGCTTTTTAAGTAGCGCTTTAATTACAGCCACCTTGAAGGCCTGTGGTACACAGCCAACTAATAAAGACAGATTGATCATTTTTAAGATTGAAGCATCAATAATTGGAAAGACTTCTTTGAACAGTCTAGTAGGAATGGGATCTAATAAACATGTTGCTGGTTTGGAGGAAGTAATTATTGAAGTTAACTCTGAAAGATCAACTGGAGCAAAAGAGTCTAAACAAATACCAGCAGTGCTGAAAGCAGCCAAACATGAAGAATAATCTTTGAGATGGTTATGAATAATTTTTTCTCTAATGTCTAAAATTTTATTTGTAAAGAAATCCATGAAGTCACTACTAGTTAAAGTGAAAGAAATACTCGGCTCTACAGAGCTCTGACTCTTTGTCAGCCTGGCTACAGTGCTGAAAACAAACCTGGGGTTGTTCTTATTCTCTTCAATTAATGATGAGTAGTAAGATGTCCTAGCTTTACGGAGGGCTTTTTTATAGAGCAACAAACTCTTTTTCCAGGCTAAATGAGCTTCTTCTAATTTAGTGAGACACCATTCCCTTTCCAGCTTTCGGGTTATCTGCTTTAAGCTGTGCGTTTGTGAATTATACCACGGAGTCAGGCACTTGTGATTTGAAGCTCTCCTTTTCAGAGGAGCCACAGTATCCAAAGTTATACGCAGTGAGGATGTAAAACTATTGACGAGATAATCGACCTTACTGGGAGCAGAGTTTAGGTAGCTGCTCTGTACTGTGTTGGCACTGAAGAGCATAACAATGAAGGAATTAGATCCTTAAACTTAGTTACAGCACTTTCAGAAAGACATCTACTGTAATAAAACTTATTCCCCACTGTGTGAAATCCATTAAAGTAAATGTAAATGTTACTAAGAAATGATCAGACAGGAGGGGGCTTTCAGGGAATACTGTTAAGTCTTCAGTTTCTATGCCATATGTTAGGACAAGATCCAGAGTATGATTAAAGTGGTGGGTGGGCTCCTTTACATTTTGAGAGAAGCCAGTTGAATCTAACAATAGATTAAATGCAGTGTTGGGGCTGTCATTCTCAGCATCTACATGGATGTTAAAATCACCCACTATAATTATTTTATCTGAACTGAGCACTAAATCAGATAAAAAGTCTGAGAAATCAGACAGAAACTCTGAGTAAGGACCAGGTGGACGATAGATAATAATAAATAAAACAGGTTTTTGATTTTCCCAATTAGGATGGACAAGACTAAGAGTCAGGCTTTCAAAAGAATGAAAACTTTGTCTGGGTCTTTGATTAATTAATAAGCTGGAATTGAAGATTGCAGCTACTCCTCCTCCTCGACCTGTGCTTCGGGGGTGTGACTCGGGGGTGTTGATTCATTTAAACTAACATATTCATCCTGCTGTAACCAGGTTTCTGTAAGGCAGAATAAATCAATATGTTGATCAATTATTAAATCATTTACTAATAGGGACTTGGAAGAGAAAGACCTAATGTTTAATAATCCGCATTTAATTGTTTTATTCTTTGGTGCAGTTGATGAAGCTGTATTATTTATTGTTTTTGAATTTTTATGCTTAAATATTTTTTTGCTGATTTTAGCTTTGTTTTTTTGGTGGTCTGGGAGCAGGCACCGACTCTATGGGGATGGGGTTTTGGGGGGATGGCAGGAGGAGAGAAGCTGCAGAGAGGCGTGTAAGACTGCAACTCTGCTTCCTGGTCTCAACCCTGGGTACTCAGGCTTTAGGAGGGTTAATAAATTTGGCCAGATTTCTAGAAATGAGAGCTGCTCCATCCAAAGTGGGATGGATGCCGTCTCTCCTAACAAGACCAGGTTTTCCCCAGAAACGTTGCCAATTATCTATGAAGCCCACGTCATTTTTTTGGAGACCACTCAGACAGCCAGTGATTCAAGGAGAACATGCGGCTAAACATGTCGCTCCTGATCTGATTGGGGAGGGGCCCAGAGAAAACTACAGAGTCTACATTGTTTTAAAGCTGATTATCTTCTGCATAACAATGAAAATGTATGCAGTGCTTTCTAATAATACTGCCTAAGGGAAGCATGTATAATGTAAATAAAACTGGTCCTAGCGCAGAACCCTGTGGAACTCCATAATTAATTTTAGTGTGTGAAGAAGACTCCCTATTTACATAAACAAACTGGAGTCAATTAAATAAATATAATTCAAACCACTGCAGCACAGTACCTTTAATACCTATGGCATGCTCTAATCTCAAAAATATTATCGTCAACAGTATCAAACATTGCACTGACGTCTAGCAGGACAAGCACAGAGATGAATCCACTGTCAGAGGCCATAAGATCATTTTGTAACCTTCACTAATGCTGTTTCTGTACTGTGATGAATTCTGAAAAGGAAGGTTGGAGATTGACCTATAAATAGCTAAGACAGCTGGGTTAGTGATGGCTGAACTTAGCACTATATCAGGATTCTAATAGTCAGCATAACTCAGGGGTCTTGATTCATTTAGACTAACATATTCATACTGGTGTAAACAGGCTTCTGTAAGGTAGAATAGATCAATATGTCAAGAGATCCAGGAAATCTTTTAAGAAGCATGTATCGAGGCTTGCTAAGTATGGGATTAAATTTGTCTCAGTATTATTCAAACAAAAAAAAACTAATCTCAATCAAAAAAAAAATTGTGGTCAAAACTTTCAGAATTGTAATGAAATATTTTTTTGTAAAACTTTTTTTTATTTAAATAACTTACTTTTTTCTCATGAAAAAAATTATTTGCAAAACCTAAACTTTTATTTGCGCATGTCAGAAATCTTTGGTTACGATTCTCAAAGGTGCGCTAGTTAACAGATTCAACATAAAGACAGGCGAACATTACACAAGCCAAGTTTATGCACTTTACCTGATGCTAGCATGCTATCCTATGCCGCGGCACACAAGATAATATCAACTGTACTCATAAGTTGTGTAAGACTTTCTTCTTTGAAAAGAGGATGGACACTTTAGTAGCTGTTAAACAGTGTAAATTTGTGAAGATTACTTACCATTCAGTTTCTGTGTTACCTCCTTTCTTTTCTAGTGTTGATGTCCTGTAACTGAAACAAAGCAAGCCCTGCAGTTCTCGGCAGGTGGGAGGGATCAGAGTCTGCCGCTTTAGGCAGCGCTAACCAATAGGGACACGTGTTACATCATTCATCTTCAGGCCCCGCCCCAGGATGTTCACGTTCTGAGAGTTCAAAAAACACTCAACCAAAAAGAGAGCGTCAAAAGTTAGAGAATCGTAACCAAAGATTTCTGACATGCGCAAATAAAAGTTTAGGTTTTGCAAATAATTTTTTTCATGAGAAAAAAGTAAGTTATTTAAATAAAAAAAAGTTTTACAAAAAAATATTTCATTACAATTCTGAAAGTTTTGACCACAATTTTTTTTTTTTTTGATTGAGATTAGTTTTTTTTGTCTAATGCCTAATGCCTGGCCACCAGACGCTCTCCCTCGAGCTCCCTCCCCAGGCCTGGCTCCAGGGTGGGGCCCCGGTAACCGTATCCCGGGCAGGGTAAACTGTTCCCTTGTTTTTTCACTCATAAGGGTCTTCTGAACCGCTCTTTGTCTGGACCCTCACCCAGGACCAGTTTGCCATGGGAGACCCTACCAGGGGGACACGCCCCCAGACAACATAGCTCCTGGGATCACTGGGCCACACAAACCCCTCCACCACGATAAGGTGGCGATTCACGGAGGAGTTTGTTGGTGCTTGGCCGGGCGCAGCCCGAAGAGGTTACATGGGCCCGCCCTCCTGCAGGCCCACCACCCGCAGGAGGTGTCGTAGGGGTCGGGTGCAGTGTGTGTCGGGCGGTGGCTGAGGGCGGAGGCCCTGGCGGACTGATCCCCGGCTTTCGAAACTGGCTATTGGGACATGGAATGTCACCTCTCTGGTGGGGAAGGAGCCTGAGCTAGTGCGTGAGGTTGAGAGATACCAGCTAGATATAGTTGGGCTCACCTCAACGCATGGCCTGGGCTCTGGAACCAGTCTCCTGGAGAAGGGCTGGACTCTGTTCCAGTCTGGAGTTGCCCTCGGTGAGAGGCGGCGAGCTGGGGTGGGTATTCTTGTATCCCCCCGGCTTGCTGCCTGTACGTCGGAGTTTTCACCAGTGGACGAGAGGGTAGTTTCCCTGCGCCTTCGGGCTGGGGAACGGGTCCTGACTGTTGTTTGCGCTTATGCGCCGAATGACAGTTCAGGGTACCCACCCTTTTTGGAGTTGCTGGGCGGGGTGCTGGAGAGTGCTCCATCTGGTGACTCCATAGTCTTGCTGGGAGACTTCAACGCTCACGTGGGCAATGACAGTGAGACCTGGAGGGGCGTGATTGGGAGGAACGGCCTGCCCGATCTGAACCCGAATGGTGTTTTGTTATTGGACTTCTGTGCAAACCACAGTTTGTCCATAACAAACACCGTGTTCGAACACAAGGATGTCCATAAGTGCACATGGCACCAGGACACCCTAGGTCGCAGGTCGATGATCGATTTTGTAATCGTATCATCAGATCTGCGGCCGTATGTTCTGGACACTCGGGTGAAGAGAGGAGCTGAGCTGTCAACTGATCACCACCTGGTGGTGAGTTGGATCAGGTGGCGGGGGAAGATGCTGGACAGACCTGGCACACCTAAACGTATTGTGAGGGTGTGCTGGGAACGCCTGGCAGAAGCCCCAGTCCGGGAGATCTTCAACTCCCACCTCCGGCAGAACTTCGACAGCATTCCGAGGGAGGCTGAGGACATTGAGTCCGAATGGACCATGTTCCGCACCTCCATTGTTGAGGCTGCTGCTCAGAGCTGTGGCTGCAAGGTGGTTGGTGCCTGTCGTGGTGGTAACCCCCGAACCAGATGGTGGTCACCGGAGGTGAAGGGAGCCATCAAGCTGAAGAAAGAGTCCTATCGGGCTTGGTTAGCCTGTGGGACTCCGGAGGCAGCTGACAGGTATCGACAGGCCAAGCGGAATGCAGCTCGGGTAGTGGCCAAAGCAAAAACTCGGGTGTGGGAGGAGTTCGGTGAGGCTATGGAAAAAGACTTTCAGACGGCATCGAAGCGATTCTGGCAAACCGTCAGGCGACTCAGGAGGGGAAAGCAGTGCTTCACTCACACTGTTTATAGTGCGGGGGGGGGGGTGGTGGTGCCTTCAACTGAGGCTATAGTCGGACGGTGGAAGGAATACTTCGAGGACCTTCTGAATCCCACTGACACGCCTTCTGTAGTGGAAGCAGAGTCTGGGGATGAGGGGGATGACTTGACCATCACTGGGGGTGAGGTCACTGAGGTAGTTAAACAACTCCTTGGTGGCAGAGCCCCTGGGGTGGACGAGATTCGCCCTGAGTTCCTGAAGGCTCTGGATGTTGTAGGGCTGTCTTGGTTAACACGCCTCTGCAACATCGCGTGGAGATCTGGGGCAGTGCCATTGGATTGGCAGACCGGGGTGGTGGTCCCCATCTTTAAGAAGGGAGACCGGAGGGTGTGCTCCAACTTTCGGGGGATCACACTACTCAGCCTCCCCGGTAAGGTCTATGCCAGGGTGCTGGAAAGGAGGGTGCGTCCGTTAGTCGAACCTCGGATTCAGGAGGAACAATGCGGTTTTCGTCCTGGTCGTGGAACGCTGGACCAGCTCTTTATCCTCTTGCTCCAGCCTCTGACGGGGACGGTCGCATTCTATCTCTCTCCCTGCCCTCCCTATCTTTCCTGCTTGCTGCTTGCTGTGAGAGCGTCTCTTGCACACTGTTCGAATAAGAATAAGATTAATATGGATTTGGCAAACTGGGCCTTCAAGACCATTGATCGAATTTTTTCCACTATGAGATCTGGGAAAGGGGAGCCTGCGTGTCCGAGTGGAACAGACCCGGTTGGATACGTCATCGACTCTTGGAGCTCGTGGAGACCTGTGTGCTTCTAGGCCCTCGAGGTGGAAGACGTGGAAGACGCACATATTTGGCTATCTGGTAGCGGTATCTTTTCTGTTTGGGCTTGGAGGATACCTGATTTACCGAGAAATCAAGAAAACCTGGACGGCAGTTTGACATCTGCAGAGGCTGCCGACCCAGGTGGATGGGCTGACCAGAATGGTACAGACTCAGACTCAAAGCCTGATGAACCTGAGCCGTAGACTTGGGGAGTAGCAGGTGAGAGGGGTTCGATCTGGAGATAAGGTACGGTTCTGCTCAGTGAGGACGGTAACTAATGAATTTGGATTATTGGATTTATTGAATGGTTTCCCAGTGAGACTGAAGGCTGTTGAAAAAACAAGCAGCCTGTTCCAAAACAACATCTGCATTATCAGAATTCGGCTCCCTAGCCGGCCTTGGCTGGCAATCATATCTCTCCAGAGCTATGTGTGAAGGCCGCTATCCCCCTCAGCCCTCTCTGTGATTTGTGAAGCTGGATCTGGTGTACCAAGGCCGCTGATGAACTTCCATCACTATCAGCGAACTGTTTGGCTGGGAGCTGGCATCTGGGCTCCACAATGCCCCCACCCTCTCGTCTCCGTCTGCATCCCCTCCTGACCCTGACCCTACCCACCATACTGCTATCCCGGCTTTATATGTGCAATATGCTTTTTGCTGAGGTGTTTTTTGTAACCTCGTAAGGTGTTCTTTATGAACACAGTATGAGATGATTTTTTTGAACCTAACTATCCCAGTGTATCTCTTTCTGTCTTTCTGCTAAAGGTAGCGCCGTTGAGAAACGGTTGCATGACCTCAGACATCTGTCCCCCCCCCTGTCTGTGTTATGTTTTTGTTTTGGATGGATGTTCTGTTAACTGCAATTTCCCCATTTGTGGGACTAATAAAGGCATTCTTGATTCTTGATTCTTGATTCTCAAGGATATTTGAGTGTGCGTGGGAGTTTGCCCAACCAGTCTACATGTGCTTTGTGGACTTGGAGAAGGCATTCGACCGTGTCCCTCGGGGTGTCCTTTGGGGGGTTCTGCGGGAGTATGGGGTGTCTGGCCCATTGTTGCGGGCCATTCAGTCCTTGTACAACCACAGTGAGAGCTTGGTCCGTATAGCCGGTAATAAGTCGGATTCGTTTCCTGTGGGTGTTGGACTCCGTCAGGGCTGCCCTTTGTCACCGATTCTGTTCATAATTTTTATGGACAGAATTTCTAGGCGTAGCCAGGTGGCGGAAGGCTTCTTCCTTGGTGGCCTCAGAGTCTCATCTCTGCTTTTTGCAGATGATGCGGTTCTGTTGGCTTCATCAGGGGGGGGCCTCCAGCTCGCAGTGGAACGGTTCGCAGCCGAGTGTGAAGCGGCTGGCATGAGAATCAGCACCTCTAAGTCTGAGGCCATGGTCCTCAGCCGAAAAGGGTGGAGTGCCATCTCCGGCTCAGGAACGAGTTCTTGCCTCAAGTGGAGGAGTTTAAGTATCTCGGGGTCTTGTTCACGAGTGATGGGAGAAGGGAACGGGAGATCGACAGGCGGATCGGGGCTGCTTCTGCAGTGATGCGGACGCTGCACCGGTCCGTCGTGGTGAAGAGGGAGCTTAGCGTAAAAGCGAAGCTCTCGATTTACCGGTCGATCTACGTTCCTACCCTCACCTATGGTCACGAGCTTTGGGTAGTGACCGAAAGAATAAGATCGCGAATACAAGCGGCAGAAATGAGTTTCCTTCGAAGGGTGGCTGGCCTCTCCCTTAGAGATAAGGTGAGGAGTGCGGCCATCCAGGAGGGGCTCAGAGTAGAGCCGCTGCTCCTCCACATCGAAAGGAGCCAGTTGAGGTGGCTCGGGCATCTGATTAGGATGCCTCCTGGCCGCCTCCTGGGTGAGGTGTTCCGGGCATGTCCCACCGGGAAGAGGCCAAGTGGTAGACCCAGGACACGCTGGAGAGATTATGTATCTCGGCTGGCCTGGGAACGCCTTGGGGTCCCTCCGGATGAGCTGGAGGAGGTGGCTGGGGAGAGGGAAGCCTGGGCTTCTCTGCTTAGGCTTCTGCCCCCGCGACCCGGCCCCGGATAAGCGGAAGAAAATGGATGGATGGATGGATAGTTTTTTTTGTTTGAATAATATTGAGACAAATTTAATCCCATAGCTAAGGGCCCTAAGGCGACTGTTTGTTGTGATTTAGCACTATATAAATAAAATTGAATTGCTTCATTAAGGGCAAGCGATGTCACTGATGACATCTGAAGCCTCACTGGTTGGTGTGATTTATGAACAAATATAAAGTGCAAGCTCCTCAAGAATCGTGTTTCTCCAGTTCACTTGTGACACAGAGGAGCTTATTTTCACAAAGCCTGCTAAAAGAGAAGGGTTTCCCTTGTTTGGCAATACTTTGTGCTGAACTCTTCCAATAAGGTATTACACATAATATGCCTGTAAATAATGAAATGTGCCGCTACTATAATATTCATAAGTCTTTTTTCTTTTCATTCCAAGGTGACATGTTTGTTGTGTACCAAGCAGCTTCGGTAGAACAGCAACACCTCAACTATGGGTATCATCCAGGCAGAGATGCATATATCCAAGCATATGTGCAGCCCTGCCTCCTCAGTACCATGTGAAAGGGTTTTCTCCAAAGTCAGAGGAGGTTATTTCCAAAAAGAGAAGCCAACTGAGTCCAAACAGTGGAAAAATATTATTCCTTAATAAAACTGAATAAAGTCACCCTCACTCCCATATTCATAACCACAATCACTGTCCCATCTTTTGAAAACACTGCAACAGTTTTAACATAAACATCTTGTGTCCTATTGGATTTATTTAAACACTGACCGAAATCATGCTGACAAGCTTTTGACAGTGACCCACACATCACTCAAAAAACACATTAGATGAATGAACGAATGAACATACTCAGAGCTGATACCTGTTACCTACAACAGAACCGTTGTTATATTATTCTTTATTGTTTTTATTGATGTCGTTGTTTGTTAATGATGAAAACTAAATGTTCGCCGAACCTTCTGGTGGCGTTGATTTCGTGAAGACTCTAATAAAGCTCAGAGAAGAAGAGGTGCGTCTCTTTACGGAGCTGTTTCCGGTGCTGCGTGTAAACAAAGCCCGTTAGCGGCTCCGTGAGGACTAACCGACGGTAATCAGAGCCCGCGGATCCGGATCCGAGAGTCTGAGTGATGGACTGAGCGGAGCCGGCAGGATGTCCATGGAAGACCCGTTCTTCGTCGTCAAAGGGTCAGAACTGCGCCGCTAACACGGAGCTAGCATCTAGCGTTAGTGTGGGGACAGCCGATCGATAATCGATCAACTCCGGTCAGGAGCCAGACTGACGCGCGTGCCGGTGCAGATTAACGGCAGCGACACGCGCAACTAACGTGCTAACGTTAGCATGAGTCTGTGTTCAGGGACTTAGCCTGTTAGCATATTAGCTTGTTAGCTCTGTGTGTGTGTGCGTGCGCGCGCGTGTTTGTGCGTGTGTGTGTTCGTCCAGCAGCGTCATCTCCAGACAGGTCAGTTACAGTCACGATGATGATAGATAGACTTAATTTAGCCCAAATTTACAAGCTTCTGTTGTTACAGCAGGTTTACTGAAGCATAAAAAAAATAATGATGCTGAATTAATGTATATATTTAAGACCTTATATGATAGAATTGTCCTTTAAGGCGATGCAGTGGTGGTCAAAAACAAAAAGATTGTCCACTAAAGGTCTAAAAAAAAATGCTCTTTACAGGCAATATATAATATAAAGGATAGAATAGATAGAACAATATAGAAAGAGAGGAAATATAAAATTAAACTAATATTATGAGGACTTGTAAAAAGGAATATTTTAATAAAATATTAGAGAATAGTAAAACCATCATTAAAGGTATTTGGAATGTGTTAGACATAAATAGTGGTTTTAATATATTTTTTTGTAAATGTGGGACCAGAGTTGGCCAAATAATATATATATATATATATATATATATCTATATATCTCTGGGAATCAAACAGGGTTGGATTGAATCTAAGGGAAAGAAATTCTCATTCTATCTTTCTTAGAGCAGTAAAAGGAAAAGAAATCATAGAAAATGTAAAGACATATAAGAGTAAAACATCAACTGACTACAATGATATTAATATGACAATAGTAAAAGGAATTATTGAAGAAATTGAAAAACCACTAACACACATCTGTAACCTGTTTTTTCAAACGGATACATTTCCAGACCAAATGAAAAGAGCAAAAGTAACACCTTTTACATAAAACAGGTGACAGACACCATTTTTCAAATTACAGGCCTTTTTCTCTGCTCTCTCAATTCTCCAAGATACTGGAAAAAGTATTTACAGACAGATTAGATGACTTCATTGAGAAACACAACCTGTTCGCTGACGGCCAATATGGATTGAGAAAAGACAAATTAACATCTTTGGAATTACCAGAATTATCGTCGCTATTGTCACTTGTTGGTGTCAGAAGTACTAGTTCCTTAGCCTAATTGTTAAGATTTTAATGGATACCCAGTGCTGGTAAATGGTTGTCCTAAATGTTATGCAGTCATTTGGCACCAGATGGAGCTGCAGCCCTAACATCATTATAAAAAATGCCATAACTCTGTTAATCTTGGCCTGATATTTTTTATTTCATCTAATATTGTTAGTTATTTTTGAAGTTTTACGATGTATCCTGAAGCGCACCGTTATTTCCTTCATTCGTTCTGGCTACTTCCCTCAAGTTTGTACAAAGAATCGAAAAAAACTAGCAGGACAAATGTTTGCACCTTAAAAAAAACACCGCAAAGAGTAGGACCCAGGACCCAGCCACACTTTTAAGTTGCAATTTATAAATTTTTTGGATGTTATTTTCTCATATTTTAATGATGCATAAACATCATTTGCAGTAACGTGTTTTCATATATTTAACATCAATTAAAGTTTTTTTCTTTGTTGTCTGGAGTATAACGTGCAGTGTTCATAATGCACGATGCGCGGTGCTGCACAGTTAAGCACCATTTAAAGTACGATTTATTATAGAATAATGCGGTTAATAGTTTCAGATGCCTTTGTTTATATATATTTGTATATGCCACATAGATGTTGGTACTCACAGTACCCAAGGCAATATTTGTGCAAAGTCTCATCTGGATTAGGCCACCCATCTAGGAGGAGATAGGGAACATACATAGACAAGCACATTCTAACAGACATTATCTTTTAAAATCTCTTCACTTCCATTCTAATTTCTGGATAATCTGTGTTTCTGGTCTTTTTAATGAATCACTGTGAGTTTCTCATCTTGTTTTGACAGATCAGGGCCCGGCTCCAGGATGCAGGTTTAGATAATAACTGAGTTTGTTAACCCTAAGATGAGGAAAATTCAGGCTTCCTGCTCCAGAAAGAGAGTTACCATGGTAACAGACTCTATGAACCAAACCTGCTCAATGGCAGGTTTTATTCAACAAACTCTGAGTTCCTCTCTGACTCCTCCCCTCCTGCTGCACCTGAACCACCTGTCTGACACTCTGATTAATTTCCTCATTCATAAAGTTTGTGTCAGAGCAGTGAATTCATCTGCAGACGTTTACCTTTTTACAAGAACTGAAATCCCAGTTAGATGTTAGTTCTTTATATTTTGTACTTGAGCACTTTCACAGTCGGGCACACGTCAATAGGCTATAATTATGAAGACAGCAATGACATCATGGATTTATAATCAGCTCAGAATCAAATCTATTGTCTCCATCTTTTTAACTCTGAATGTGCGGAGTAATGCAGCTGCAGACTGTCAGTCAGTTCCTCTGAAACATTTACTGTAGTTACTGTAGCATCATTGTTTAAACACTGATCTGTCTGAAGCTTTAGACACAGAACACACTGATCAGTGATCGATCATTGGTCGTGCTGTAAAAGCTCACTGATGGAAAAATGTCTGGATCTTGGAGATGATGTGAATATTTGAGTGCAGATGAGGCTGAAATGACTTGAAGAACTGAAAGCTAAACTAAATGTATTTATAGATTCTTAAAAGTGATTTAAATGTATCAACATTTTGAAAGTTCTGGTGTCTGAATTTCAGAGTATGAAACTTAACATGTTTTCCAGTGAAAATCATGTAAATCAGTCTCAGCGGGCGATGGATTTCCTTTAACACAGAGTGTATCATCACTAGAGTTCCCACCTGTCTCATAAAATACAGAACCCCGTATGTTACAGGACTCCGTGGAATACGGCTCTGTAACATGCGGGGTTCCATACTTTACGGGACGGGTGGCAGCTATCGCTGACATGCATTTCCACGCCTCCACTGCTCTCTGTGTCTCTGTGTGTGTTCTGCTCGCTGAGAATTTCAGCTGCTATTTTTGTCTTTACTTCAGCTGTAGCTACCAGAATTGGTTTGCTAGCGAGCGCGGGCCATTAGCATTAGCGATGGTTCGGTACCGGAAGACCCCCCCCCCCCCCCCCCCCCAGGACCGAGGGGCTCCATCAAAATATTTTTTATACTTTAATCCCTTATTAGTGATTAAATTTAGACCTGCAGTAGAAACGTATTTTCAAGAATGCTTGTGAATACAAAGCATTACAACATACTCACAAGAGCGCCATGGCTCCCACATCCACTAGTTTTTCAAAACACTCATAGCAGGCAGCGGTTTTAACTGCGCAAGCGCAAAGAGGCGAAGCTGATATCCACAGTATTCCTGACTTCGAGCCATTACCCATAATTCATAGCCGGTACTTTACTTCCGTTTGCGCTGCTGTTTACGGTTGCGGGCTTACACACTTGCCATTCATTGAAACATTTTGACACTGCAGTTTCTTCTACCTGCCTAAATGGTACCACATCAGAGGTGGATACATTGCAAGGCTGTTTTAAAAAGCAGCGAGGTAACAGTGCCTCACCCGTCACTTGTGTAAATGACATGAAATTATGGCCTGAAGTCGCTACATCCACATTATCAGTTACCTTGTTTTTTCCGAAGGTGTTGATGGCGAGGAATCACGTAATTATAAGAGCACCAGATTACCTTCAAAGCAATAAAATCAATAAAGTAATGCTGAACAAACAAGCAGCTGTAGAGCCGAGCCAGAGCATCGGCCAAGCTAAGCGCTTAGCATGGGTCATGCTAAGGGAAAGTGGAGCGGTGGAGACAGTCAGCTGTTCCTGTATCACGGATCAGGGAAATCATGTAGTGATGCTGCAGCTATTCTGTGGAAGGTAAATCACTGATCTGGATATCAGAGTGTTCAGATCACTGAAACAGAAACACTGGACTGGCTGAAGGCTGTGATCGAGGAGACATGCAGCTGTCATCTTGCTATGTGTTTACATGAAGGCAGGCATTGTTTAAGCTTTGTGTAGGCTGTATGCTGTAGTGTCACACTATAAATAAAATAACGTAAAAAAATAAGAGGCTGTACATTAAAGGCAAAGTTAAAACAAGGAAAAAATATGGTAATAGGATGCGAAACTGGGTAGAATAATTTGGGGGAAAAAGAACAAATTTACAGAATAAAATAATTTGAAAAAAACGTACAGACTGATGTAGTGACAACTGACAAGTTGAATCCGAGCTCATCTTCCAACTAATAAAGCCGCCTGTTACAGCACAAAGTAACCGAATTTTGTCATTAACTCTGGCTCTGACTTTGGCTAACCGGAAGTATAAAACCGTACAGCAGAAGTAGCCGTCTGTCATGGCAGCCTACGTATGCTCTTCCAGAAACCTATGGATAGAGACGGTGAGCTCAAGTAGTGCAAAAGGAAACATTTTTCCAGCGTCCAAAACAGCAGCTTTTTCTTTTAGTAACCACCATTAAAATCTTTACTGGGAAACAGCTGGAGGTCCTTCATCAACCACCTGATCAGCAAGTGTTAAGGTGAAGAAAAGAGAACTTTGTAGCTGCTCCATCCACCGCTGTTTGTTCACAGGCGAAAAACTGCAGTACGGAAGTTAAAATATGCAGATAAACTGTTAATAAAGTATTTCTTATCCGATTACTCGATTAATTGATGGAATAATTGATAGAATACTCGATTACTAAAATAATCAATTTATGCAGCCCTAATTTAGACATTGAAATGGACATAAAATATTGCAAAAAAGTTTTTATTTAATAATAATTTTAATAAAAAAAATTTAACCTGAGGTCAGATCTGCTGCTGTCTGTATCGCTAATATCACAGCTCCATCAGTAAACTGTGTCTGATGTTTCTTCAGATTTTATTTTCAGTTTCTGTCTCCTGGATTTTGTCTGTCAGGCTGCAGCTGAATTATTTTAAAAAGTCTAATGTGAAATTAGGATTCAGCTTCATCTGATGATTATATATTTTATATATAAAAAACATGCGTTCATGTTCCTTGATCCACTAGATTAAAATGGAGGTGCTGCTCTTTATTTACTCGTTGCCATGGTCAATCCTGGTATGGGAGCTCCAGCAATGATAGCTTTCATCCCTTACTTACACACCAGCTTGACACAAGGTGAACATACTCAGAGTTGATTGAACTAACTGATCAGGAATGGGAAGCTCAAAGTTGCCTATCTCAAAGTTGATCAGCTCAGTTGATCAGAGTTTGTTGAATATACTTTGTGGAATAGGGCCCGGTTCCGTCACCTGTTTTCTTCGTTTTCATTTCTTATATGGAGAAAGGGGTGTATGGCAGATTCCAGGTGATGAGCCATTTGATTTAAAAACATCCAGATTCATTGGCTCTGTGGGAAGAACAAATGGGATGCTGTGCAGATTTGGCTAAATGATGGTGAATATTTCTACACAGATCAGTGACTGGTTTCCAGGGTCACTGATCAGTAAATGATCAATAAAGTTTACACTGATCATCCATTTGTTTTTGTTTTTTTTTCCCAAATTAGTTTTCCAGTTACCCAACATCATATGAACACACTATGCAGCAGGTAGACCTGGTCCTGGACCTGCTTATGGTTCTGGTCCATGATATTAAAGTTCCTCTGAGGCTCAGCTTCACCTGTTTGTTCAATTGTGTCTAGCGAGGTGCAGAAAGCAGTGAACGCTGCTCAGAGCCTCCATCAGAGATGGAGTGAGCTGATGGCGGAGGGGGGCGGAGCCTCCAAGGAGGAGATAGACTGGACGACCAATGAGCTGAGGAATAGCCTGCGCTCTATTGAGTGGGACCTGGAGGACCTTGACGAGACAATCAATATCCTTTAAAACGTGAAGCCAGCAGGAAGGTGTGTACTATAAAGGTACATACAAGTATATGGTTGCAGCATCTGTGATTGATTTGTTAAAAGAAAGGTGCTGCTGTCATTTCCTGCCATCGGGTGTGCAGAATGCTTTTCAGGCACCTCAGGTGGAAGTCGTCAAGTTTCCTTTCGTGGCTTGCATACATAGTCCATGCCTTGCTATTGTAAAGGAGTGTGCTTAACACGCAGGCCTGGTAGTTGTGCAAAGTCAGTACAGTACAGTCAATAAATACAGTCGGGAAATACAATCTGTAAAAAAGTTTGTACTTTTATTCAGTAAATGAAGTCCTTAAAAACAGTCAGCAAATACAGACGGTGCATACAGTCAGTAAATACACAGCTAAACCTGTTGATAAACATGGTCATTAACTACAGTCACTAAATGCAGTCGGTATATACAATTGATCAGTACAGTAAATAAAAAGGTTGAACGATAGTTTTTACGACAAACAGAAGAGGCTGCAGGTCCAGTGAAGAGCAGGCAGATGTGGGTGTGATAAATTTTACTGTTGTACTTTTACAAGAATTAATTTATTAAAATGTTTTCTTCTTTTGTTGTAGTCAGCTGTGAATTTGTGTTTAACTCCTAGTGCTAAACATGCTCTCTGAGCAACGACTCACATTTCACGACACAAGTTTGTTGTTGTGGTCATTATGGGGCTTCTCCTGTGATAGGAAGCTTTACAATTTACCTGCTACAAAAAAACTATGTCACCCCTGAGCTGAGGTCATGTGACCAACCTGGTGAATATGTAACATGTTTTATATGAAGATAAAGTTTTTCTTAACAGCAAGTGAATGCATCGTCGAGTCAAACCCAAAGAAGTTCAACCTGGATGCTGCTGAGCTGTCGAAGAGGAAGGCCTTCATCAGCAGCATGCGGCACACCGTTAAGGTAGCTTTATAACAGAAGGCTGATAGGTCAGACTGAACTATTCATGAGTCACATTCTGTTTATTTATAAGCTAGATTGGTCAGGTGAGTGATTGGCTGAGATGCCCAGAATTCATCTATCTGATTGGCTGCTGTTTGTTTTGCAGGAAATGAAAGATCAGATGTCAATTCCAGCTGCTGCTTCTGACCGAAAGAACAAACAGGTAACTGATCTATTACCCCAGATTGAGACCCAGCAGAACCTCCAAAACACCACACGATCACTGGTTGATCCTGGAGTCTCCTGAGGTCCCCCCTGTAGACCCGATCTTAGTACACACGTAACTGTTGTTGTGACCTCCAGGCTCTGCTGGTTGAACGTGGTGCTCAGGGTCCCATATGGCAGCCCGGTGCAGATAAGTACAGCAGGTTGGACCGCCAGCTGCAGAACGCCAACTTTCAGTTCATTGAGGAGCAGCAGATCCAGCAGCAGGTACGAGAACACCTGAGAAACCATAAGGAGCTTTTAACCTTAACGAGGCCACTAATGTGTTTCTTGTCTGTGACAGGTGATTGTGGAGCAGCAGGATGAGCAGCTGGAGCTGGTGTCGGGAACCATCGGTGTGCTAAAGAACATGTCGGAGCGGATCGGCATGGAGCTGGATGAACAGGCTGTGTAAGAACTGAATGCAGTGGGATGGGTGGGGATGTCATGTGACTATAAAAAGTAACCCAGGTGATTTGGTAAAGATCCTGTAAGCCTTGGGCTTTCTCAGATGTGTTATTTTCAAAGCAACTATGCTTTGGCTCTTTATGTTAAGCAGTGTTGTATTTTTTTGGTTATGATTAAAGGTCACTTTCTGTTCTTCCTCCCTGCCATACTGGCTCATGTTCTGATTTTCTCTGCACCTACAGACAACTGTTTTTGTGATAGGGTGATTTACAAATAAAGTAAATTGAACTGAAAATGTATTTGACCTTTTAATAAACAAAGAGGTGATGAGGAAGAGCCTATCAAGAGACTTACTGATGTGCTTCCTGCAGGATGTTGGATGACTTCAGCCATGAGATGGACAACACTCAGTCCAAACTGGACAACGTGATGAAGAAGCTCGCCAAGGTGTCCCATATGACCAGCGGTAATCTGCCTGGCCACATGTGAAACAGGAAATGACATCAGCTCAGAGGGGTGGGTGGGGTGTTAGTTGTTCAGAGCTGATCACTCAGAGATAATAAACCAGAGCTGATCAGATATAACCAATCAGAGCTGATCAGTCAGAGAAGGAAAATTTGTAGCTATCAGCCAATTTGACCACTTCATGTTCAGGTGTCCAGCACCAGTGTCTATGGAGATGGCTTTATTGATCTGGTATTAGTTCACCTCACCGCTGATAGAACTGAGCTGGCGTCAGTGTGATTAGCTGTACTGATCAGGTGCACTCACCTGTACTCCATTTATTAACTCTGTGTGTGTTTGCAGATCGCCGTCAGTGGTGCGCCATCGGTGTGCTCCTTGCCATCCTCTTTGTCATCATCCTCCTCTTCTTCATCCTCTGATCAATGCCTCCAACTATCGACATCAAACTTGTCTTAATCCCATCTACTGGACTCTACCTGACTTTATTTAGACTCTACTGGACTTTCTTTGGACTCTTTGGACTATGGATTCTTCCTGCTGATCAGGCCTGAACAGCACTTTTGGTTGGTTAACTGTTAGAACCACTTCAGAGGTCAAAGGTCATGTGTGATGTGTTTTTGTTTGTTTTTTAAATTTAAAACTCTAAAAATAACCAGTTTCACTCCAGTCTAAAGTGGACTTACGCTGCTCATTTCTACAGTATCTTTGCGTGAGTTACAGCTCAAAATAGCCCTCCTGTAGCCTTTGTTCAACCCCTTAGTTCATCCTCCATCTCTTCAAGACCACAGGGTTGCCTGCCCCTCATAAATAGAAGGTATGAACAGTGGGTGGGTGGAGCATCTATTCCCTCTCTATGTGTCTCTCTAGTGTCTAGAGCATTCCGAGCTATTGGCTCACAGAGATTCCTGTATGCAGTGACCTCCTTATTAGAAATTTTCTTTAATATGAACATCCATCACAGGAAATACATGGCAGGAAGTGAAGAGAGCAGGTCCACTTTGAAGACACTTTTATCCAAGTGTTGAATACTAATGTCATGTCAGCATTTTAACTCACATTTAGTTCAGTTTAAACTGGTTTACTTTACTGCAGTACTTTAAAACTGAAATAGAAACACTAAAACTTGTTTTGTTTTTATTGACTGAAACTTTGTTTTATTTTATTATTGTTTATGTTACCATTTGTTTTCTGAATTGATCACGTGCAGCATACTGATCAGCAGATGTATTGATCTGTGGATGACTTACTGTGCCTCCTTCAGTATAAAAGCCTTTCTGCAGGGCTCCTCTGGAAAGCTTTTAATGTGAAGCAGCAAGTGATATCCTGAAGGCTGGTAAGCAAGTTAGTTTAAAACAGGTGACAGCAGCAGCCAATCCATTGTCCCACATCATCAGGTTTATGGTATGTGGCGGTGATTCTCATGCAGCTGTTAAAATGTTTCCTAAATAAATGAAATCACAATTCTGAACTCCAAACACAAAGAACTGAAATAAAGGTTGTGACTTACCTGAAATTTCACCTGCTTTTACACTAAAGATTATCCAGACTGCTCATGTTTCCTCAAAACTTTATTCCTTACACTAAACAATAACAATAAATAATCAAAGAGTGACTGAATGGAAAAAGCTGTTAATGATCGGTGATAAATTGCTATCAGCTGATCAATGTTGAGATGTATATGGAGCTGAATTTTTTTTTTATTCAATAAAGTCCAGAAAAGAAAATCAGACTGACCTTTTGATTAATGGATGTTTTAATCTGGCCTGATTGATTTTAGTTATTGAACAATGATCAGTTTTAATTTTTGGCAGGTCCCAATATCTTTCTCAACAATATTTATACTTTTTGTTAAAAAAAATTTAAAAAACCAAAAACGCTGAAGGGAAATTAAAAAAAACAAGCTACTTTATGTGAAAAAAAATTTCAAACAAAATTTTTTTTTTTTTAAATCGATTATCAGCTCAGAGGACAAATACTACATAGCATTAAATAAATATTCAGACTTAAAATATTTATTTTTTCTAAATCTGATTATTTTGTCATTTAAAACCTGAGGTTCATTAATGTGTGTTTTTTATTAATGTATTTTTATTCTAATTGTGTTCTGGATGAAACCAGTAAATCAAAGTGATTTAACAGGAGACACAAAGCTTCTCATCATAAGAACATGTAAGACAAATACTGCAGTTTAAATTTAACTTGGTTACTGCCTTAAAAAGATGAGTTGGGTTCAGTGTTGGCATGGTGGTTCTTCAGTCTGGTAGCGTGGTGGTCACTGTGAACATATCTTCTGGTGTCGAAAGACCCGGATGGTGGCTGATGGGTTCTGGATCAACAGGTGGGTCACCTGGTCCAGACTGAGACGAGCCACCTTCTCCCCATTCACTTCCAGGATCTCATCTCCAACAGCCAGCAGACCAGCGTACAACCTCTCAGTGCTGTTAACAATGTCCTCCACATACACACCTGCAATATACATCAAGCTGTTAGTACTCCCCTAAAGCTGTATTATTTAATGATGTTTTTAGCACTATTGGATCTAGTATTTTAACTCTGGTCAACACTTCTCTCAGTTCAGGTGTTGTTCCAACTTATTTTAAACATGCTATTGTGCAACTCCTCTTAAAAAAGAAGAGTTTAGATCCATCTGTCCTTGCTAATTTTTGGCCCATCTCTAAGCTCCCTTTTTTATTAAAGGTCTTGGAGAAAGTTGTTTTTAACCAACTACAAACCTTTTTAGCTGAGTTTGACACTTATGAAAAATTTCAGTCTGATTAGTCTCACCCAGAGGTGGCCAAAGTTCTGACATTCTGTACTTAAGTAGAAGTACAAGTACTTGTGTTAAAAACTACTCTGGTAAAAGTTGAAGTACTGGTTCACCTTTCGTACTCAAGTAAAAGTAAAAAGTACAGGCTCTGAAATCTACTCAAAGTAAGAAAGTAAAAGTAGCTCCTTGGAGGACGTTTGTACTTCTTTTTACATGTTTCTCCATCTGAGTGAAGTTATCACTCATTCTTTGCTCTCCCTTAAAATACAGCAGTTGTTCTTTTAGCTAGCAGACACACTGTGTGACAAACTGCAGACACTTTGCCCTTTACGTTTTCTGTCATTTATTTTCCTCACCGTTCTGGCGTGCAGCCTCTGTGTAAAGCACAACTTCCCCTGGCTCTTTCTGGTCACCGAGCGAGCATTGCAGGAGCCTCCCTCTACCGTGTGGGGTGTCTGTTCCCTCCCTCCCAGCCTGTTGTTGCGACTTCCAAGAAAACAAACCTGCTCGCAATCAAAAGCCGGCTCCCGCACTGACCGGAAATGCAAACGTTTCTCAGACGCATTAAACCTAAAGTAACGAGCTTGTTTTGAAAATGTAAGAGAAAGTACAGATACTTGTGTAAAAATGTAAGGAGTAAAAGTAAAAAGTTGTCAGAAAAATAAATACTCAAGTAAAGTACAGATACCTACTTAAGTACAGTAACGAAGTATTTGTACTTCGTTACTGTCCACCTCTGGTCTCACCATAGTACTGAAATGGCCCTTTTGAGGGTTCTTAATGATCTTCTCCTAGCAGTCGATTCAGGAAACCCTGCTATGTTAGTGCTTTTAGATTTAACAGCAGCTTTTGACACCGTCAACCATTCAGTTCTTCTGTCTCATCTTGAACAGTGTGTGGGCATTAGAGACATAGCGCTTGATTGATTTAAGTCCTATCTGAGTGACAGAAGTTTCTCTGTGAATATGGGGGAATATTCTTCTGTAGCCTCTCTTTCCTGTGATGTGCCACAAGGATCTATTTTGGGCCCATTACTGTTCTCTTTATATATTCTACCACTGGAATCAGTTTTTTAGGAAGTATAACCTGTCCTTTCACTATTTTGCTGATGACATTCAGATTTATTTTCCTTTGAAATCAAATGCTCTCAATTCATTGCAGATTTTCTTAAACTGCCTTAATGACCTAAAGATTTGGTTAAGTATGAATTTTCTTCATCTTAATGAAAGCAAAACAGAGATTATTTTTAGTTGTACTGAAAAGTTGAAGGACTCTGCAGCCTCTCTTGGACACCTAGGATTATTCATCCACAAATCTGTTAAAAATCTTGGTGTGATCATTGAATTTAACATTGATAGGCAGATTAGTTCTGTGGTGAAAACTGTTTTATTCCAGTTGAGATTGTTGGCTAAAGTGAATCCTTATCTTTCTTAAAATGACTTTGAAAGAGTCAGACATACTCTTATCGTGTCAAGACTGGATTAATGTAATTCTTTGTATGTAGGTTTACCACAGTCATCTCTCCGTCTGCTTCAACTGGTTCAGAATGCTGCTGCTCATCTTTTAACAGGGACAAGAAAACGTGAGCATATTACTCCAGTGTTAGCTTCACTTCATTGGCTTCCTGTCAATTTTAGGATCAATTTAAAGATTTTATTGTTTTTAAGATTTTAAATGGGCTGGCCCCTCTGTATTTGTGTGATCTTATTCATGTTCATACTCCTGTCAGAGCATTGAGGTCTGCCAATCAGATGATCCTAGAAATTCCTAGGTCTAGACTTAAAAATAGAGGTGACCAAGCCTTTTCAGTTATTGCGCTGAGCCTCTGGAATGCCCTACCATTTCATATTAGAAGTGTTCAGATTGTTTCTACATTGAAGTCATTGTTCAAGACCCATTTCTTCTCTCTGGCTTTTAATTCAAGCTAATCTTGACATTTTGTATTTATTAAGTTATTATATTTTTTTTGGATCTTTGTTTGTTTGTTGTTTTTCTTTTATGTATGGCCTTTTAATTTTTTGGTTGCCTGTAAAGCACTTTGGTCCACTCAGGTTGTTTAAATGTGCTATATAAATAAATTTGACATTGACGTTGACATAGTACACTGGCCGTACACTCTAATACTGCACTTCCATGGAGTTCTGTGCTATGACCAATTCTATTTACATTATACATGCTTCCCTTAGGCAGTATAATTAGAAGGTGTAGCATACATTTTCATTACTATGCAGATGATACCCAGATTTATCTATCTATGAAGCCAGATGTGTCATGGTCTTGGGTCTTTTAATGCAGCATTTTTATTTGTGGATTATTAAATTAATATTGCTTATGTAACCAGTAGCTTATTCTCTTTCACTTTCTGCACTGTGTCAATTAAGAACAGACCCAACCACTGACATCTTTTGGAGGAAATCTCCATTATTCACTGACATAAGTTGGGATAAAACAATGTATTCCAGTTAATGATGGTTCAGTCTAAACCCTGCTCCTGCAGAATACGACAGGAAAAGGGGGAAGTTGAGGGGCGAAACTTATAAGGAGAGTTGTTCCAGAAAAATAAACATAGAGGTACAGAAGACAATAACAAAAAAAGGTTCCACACACCAATCAGTTACCCAAACATGTCAAATAAAACTAAATCAACAAATTTTGTGGAATTCTACATAAATAAACATGAAAATAATAGATGGACGGGACATAATTGCAAACAATATTAACAAAGAATTGGTATTATTACATTCACACACACACAAACACACAAATAGAATTACACAAAATTCTGGGCTGTACAACAAACTACACCCATTAACAAAATATAAAAACAATCTCTAAGCAGAGCGAATCAACATTAATAGCTTCCTACTCAAACAATAGGAGAACTAAGGGCTTGCTTGGCACCCAGCAATAACCTATAGCACTCCAAAGATAACGTGCAGTGCCTCATAAACCACACATCCTCATGCCAGACAAAAGAAGGCAAATGAGATAAAGATGTACACTCTCAGGGGCAAGAAGTTGACCTGGAGCAGCAGATTGCGGTGAACTACACGTTCATGCCCATCCTGATCCCTAATCCGATAGATGTGCAAAGCAGGTTTTGAGGCCACCACAGTGTAGACAATCGGCTCCCACTTGTCAGAAAGCTTCTGTTTCCCCCTGGCTGCACTGTTTGCCAGTAGCACCTTATTGCCAAGTGACAGTGACAGACATTTGACCCTTTGATGTTTTTGCTCAGCTGTGCAGTTCTTTTGAGCCAGAGTCATTGCCCAGTGCAGGTCTCCCAAAAGGGACTTAACATAAGCATTATGGTCACACACAGTCTTGTCATGGAGTACATTCTTGAACATTAGGTCAGCTGGAAGTCTAGGAAGCCTTCCAAACATCAAATAAAAAAGGCAAAAACCCAGTGGTCTCATCTCGTCCCCTTAGAATTATGAGGTTCCACCTGCATTCTGACCGGTTTTGAGATATTAAATAATAGAACCTTATAATACCAAGTTAAGCTTGATTTTGCAAATAGAACCTTTTTGTTTTGTGAGTAAAATGGCCAAAGTTGTATATTATTAAAAAAAATCTCTTACATATTGTTGATTAGCGGTCAACAAATAAGAATATGACAATAAGTCAACTTCGTCAAAAATGTCAGATAGAACCTTATAATTCTAAGGGGACAATATATGGTGCAGTTATAGACAAAGGCAATAGTGTGGATTATCTGCAGCCATTTCAGTTTGGAGCAAGGGGGCAGTGCCCTCAACATGTTTCCCAGGGTTCAGTTAAACTTTTCTGTACTGCCATTCCCCATAGGGTGGTATGGTGAGGTACAGTATGTGACTTATCAACCCCCAACAACTTCAAGAGCTCGGCAATAAGCTCACTTTCAATGCTCACTCCCTGGTCAGAGTGCAAGTGCTTAGGAAAGTTGTTAATGCAGAAACCATTGTCTCACAGCTTCTTGGCAACCCCCTTATCAGTCTGTCCCCGACATGGAAAAGTATGAACCAAAATGTTAAAATGATCCATGATGACCAGAACATCCACCGACCTGTTGTTACCTTCCTTAGTTGTTACTGCAGACCAAAAGTTCCCACGCATGAATTCTAAAAGAGCAGAGGTCTTAATGTTTTCCAGTGGAGTGCTGGCAGAAAGTTCTGGAGTTTTACTGAGGACAGATCTTTGACAGCTCTTCACATGAGCTTGCACATCTTTCTCCATACTACACCAGAAGAAGCCAGAGAGAGTGTGTGGGGCTGACCTTGGTGATCAGCATGAGGATGAACACCAGATAATGCATCAGCTTTCAGAGACCCAGGCACAACAAACTGAAACCTCTTGTATTTGGTCAAAGCATCCTTCCTGAGCCTGTTTCAGCAGCTCAGAGTAAGGGACACACAAGAGCTGCTCCCTGAGGCCCTTTTTCCACCGATCGGGTGCCGGTGCCAGTATCTGAACCGTTCAGCATTTTTTCCACTGCAAACGCACTCGGTGCTTGGCCAAAAAACGGGTTAAACTCCAGCACTGCAAGTTAGCTGGTCTGGAACCAAGAACATGTGACGAAAACATCAGAAGGGCGTGACTCTGCCATGTCAACATAAAGTTTTCTACTGCTATTTCACTGCATGGTGTGTATTACATGAGAAATGCGATGTGATTTTCACGGCTGTGAATTACATTGGGCCCTAAATCTGAACTTGCTGCTTTGTATCAGTTCAAATCACAGATAAAAGGACGCAAAGTGCATACTTGTCGTCTTTCTCATAATCGCTGTCTGTGTTTACCTCTGTGCTGCACACAGATGCTGCAGTAGCTTTGTTTGGACCATAAAATATGTTCGCAGCACAACAGCGTGTTCTCCCATGTTTGTGCCCTTCAGCTTCCGTGTCCAGACGAGGACCCGCCCACGCTCATAAGTAAAGGATCAGTTCACAAAGCGCGGTGGAAACACGGGCCCGTTCTTAAGCGTTTTGCCAGTTTATTGAAACTGACAACAGCACTGTCATGAGCACCGGCAACTAGGCGGTGGAAATGTAGTCTTAGAGGCTTCACAAAGGGGTCCCTGCTGAGAGCATCTGCCACCACATTTAAATGCCCAGGAATGTGTTTGATTTCAAAGCAATAATGGGCCAGTTTGGAAACCCAGCGCTGCGCACAAGAATCAAGTTTGGGTTTTGTCAGAATGTATGTCAGAGGAATATTATCAGACAACACAGTGAACTTGTGGCCCTTGAGCCAGTGACTGAATTTATCACAAACAGTTCACTCAAGAGCTAAGAATTCCAGCCTGTGAGCAGGATAACTGGCTTGGTATGGGAGAGAGATTTGCTGGCAAAAGCAATTGGCCGGGCACCTGGGTGGCTTGGTGGTGAAGCCGGCGACCAGTGAGGTCAGCAGCCGTCGTACCTGCTCCTACGCTTTGTTTGTCTATATTAGGTTTAGCTTTAATTCTGGACTTTATAATTCCGCCTGCTCTGTGTCATATCACGTATGACAGACAGACTCTTTTTAATATCAGAATACAGCACTCTGGCTGTATTCTGACACCTTTTTCTCCCGACCCGGCTTGGCCCCAGGAGATCCTGCGTTTCCAGTGGGCCAGCTCAAACAAAGGAGGGCGCGGAGCACCCAGGTCACGGACAAGGCCCCGAGGGAAAAGAGCCGGCGTAAGAGAGAGGCTGAGGCGTAGAGCGCACCAAATGCCACTGCCGAGCATCCTGTTGGCTAATGTCCAGTCACTGGATAACAAGCTGGACGAACTCAGGGCCAGGATACAGTTTCAGAGGGACATAAGGGACTGCAACATCATCTGTCTCATGGAGACATGGCTGACCCCCCTCATACCGGACCACGCCGTACAGCCGTCGGAGTTCTTCAGTGTTCATCACACGGACAGAACGAGTGAGTCTGGAAAATCAAGAGGAGGAGGTGTGTGCCTAATGATTAATAACAACTGGTGTGACAGTAGGAATGTTGTCCCTCTGAAGCAATCATGTTCGCCTAACCTGGAGCTCCTAACCCTGAAATGCCGCCCCCACTACCTGCCCCGCGAGTTCACTTCGGTCATCTTCAGCGCCGTCTATATTCCACCTCAGGCGGACACAAACACTGCACTATCCGAGCTACATTAGGCGATTTCCACCTATCAGGCTAACCAGCGTGATGCGGCTCTCATCGTAGCCGGGGACTTTAACAGTGCAAACTTGAAAAAGCTGATACCGGAGTTTATTCAACACATCGACTGCCCCACCAGAGGAGAGAGGACCCTAGACCACTGCTACTCTCCATTCAAAGAGAGCTACAAAGCAAAGCCTCTTCCGCCTTTTGGGAACTCTGACCACACCTCTGTCCTTCTCATGCCGAAATACAAACAACGGCTCAGGCAGGAACCCCCTGCTGTGAGAGAAGTGACACGGTGGTCTGATCAAACAGAGGCCGCTCTGCAGGGTGCGTTGGATTCAACCAACTGGGACCCTGGGACATCGAGGAGTTTACGGAAACTGTTGTGGGATTTATTGGGAAAGTTGTTGATGACACTTCACTTAGGAGGACCATCAGGACTTTTCCCAACCAGAAGCCGTGGTTGGATAAATCTGTCCGCGTCGCCCTGAGGTCCTGCACCGTTGCCTACAACGCCGGCCTCGCCTCTGGGAACATGGAGGACTACAAGGTTGCATCATACAACGTCCGCAGAGCGGTGAAAGAGGCTAAACATAGCTACGGCCGCAGACTAGAACAGCAACTACAACAGTCTGACCCCAGGGGACTGTGGCAGGGACTACGCAACATCACGGACTGCAAAGCACCACACACACCCCCGTTGAGTGCCGACGCTTCTCTGGCTGATGAACTCAACATCTTCTTTGCGCGCTTTGAGTCGGGAAGCCGACAGCCCGCTGCGCTCCCGGCCAGAGGGGCGGAGACACTCACTGTGACGGAGCGCGACGTGAGGAGGGCGTTTAGACGTGTAAACACCAGGAAAGCGGCTGGACCAGATGTTATTAGTGGACGTGTCCTTAAGACCTGCGCTGACCAGCTGGCACCTGTGTTTACACTGATATTCAACCTCTCACTGAAACTGTGTGTAATTCCCACCTGCTTTAAAAAGTCCATCATAGTCCCAAAGAAACCACACCCCAGCAGCCCCAATGACTTCAGGCCCATAGCACTCACCTCTGTGGTGATGAAATGTTTTGAGAGACTCATCAAGACATTCATCACCTCCTCACTGCCCACCACCCTCGACCCACTACAGTTTGCATACCGGCCAGACAGATCCACAGATGACGCCATATCCTTCCTCCTCCACAAGACCCTTTCACACATAGACACTGGTAAGGGGAACTATGTGAGAGTGCTGTTTGTAGATTACAGCTCAGCATTCAACACCATAGTGTTGAAGGCTGGTCTCTAAGCTGCTGGACCTGGGCCTGGGCCCATCCCTGTGCAGGTGGGTTCACAGCTTTCTGACCAGCAGACCACAGGTGGTACGAGTGGGTCACCTCACCTCATCCTCCCTCACCCTCAACACTGGATCCCCCCAAGGCTGTGTGCTCAGCCCTCTGCTGTACTCACTGTACACCCATGACTGCGAGGCCACGTCAGAGTCCAACGTCATCATCAAGTTTGCTGACGACACTGCTGTTGTGGGACTGATCTCCCACAATGAGGAGACACCCTACAGGAGAGAGGTCTCCCGCCTGGAGAACTGGTGCCAGGAGAACCACCTCCTGCTCAACCTCAGCAAAACGAAGGAACTGATCATGGACTTAAGCAGGAAGCAGCAGAGGGACTACCATCCACTTCTCATCAGTGGTGCTGAGGTGGAAAGAGTGGACACTTTCAAATACCTGGGAGTGACCATCTCACAGGACCTGTCCTGGACTCATCACATAAACATCACTGTGAAGGCCAGACAGCGTCTCTACCTCCTCAGGCGGCTGAGAGACTTCAAGCTCCCACTCAAGGTGCTCAGGAACTTTTACATCTGCACCATCGAGAGCATCATGCGTGGGAGCATCACCACCTGGATGGGAAACTGCACCAAGCAGGACTTCATGGCCCTAAAAAGGGTGGTTCGTTCAGCTGAACGGACCATCAGAACCACCCTCCCCAACCTGCAGGACATTTACACCAAGCAGTGCAGGCTGAGGGCCATGAAGCTCCTAAAACAGCCCAGCCACCCCCGGACACTCTCTCTTCTCCCTGCTCCCATCAGGCCAGCGTTACCGCTGCCTGAGGACTAAGACTGAAAGGTTGAAGAAGAGTTTTTACCCACAAGCCATCCGTCTGTTCAACTCTGAGCCCTAACTGGACTATTATTGTACAATGTAAATATTATAATCTATAATTCCACTTAAAAGTGTGTATAGTGTATAGTATATAGAGTATAGTGTATAGTGTGAATTACTTATTTTTATTTTTATTCTTCTTATTTATATGTGTGTGTATATATGGTTGCAGGTACAAAATACATTTCACTGTGCATTGTACTGTGTATAACTGTGCATGTGACGAATAAACACTATCTTATCTTATCTTATCTTATCTTATATATATGCCGCTTTGCGGTGCGGGCGGCGCGGGTTCGTGTCCCGGCCTGTCGCCAATTTATCCGTGTGTCTTTCCCTGTATCTTTCCCCCATTTCCTGTCTCTCTCCACTGCTAGCAAAAGCCGCTGTGGCCAAAAATGCCAAAAAAAAAAAAAAAAAAAAAAAGCAGCAATTGGCCATGCTCTCTAACCACCAGCACACACCTGTGACAGGACAGCACCCAGCCCGTCCAGGGAAGCATCGGTGGAAAGGGTGAAAGGCCTATCAAAGTCTGGGTGTGCCACCACCACCGTGTTGAGGAGGGCACGTTTGAGCCCTTCAAAAGCTTCCTCGCAGGCAGGTGTCCAGTCCTGAGGAGACAGTTCACGAAAAGGGCGGTCATTGGTGAGGTGAATGTGGAGGACAAAGCCCTTGGCCATTCCACAATCCAACTTGTCCTTAGAAAAGACCTTCTGGTAAGTAAGTACAAGATTGACCAGCCACTGTGTCCACTCCTCTGACACCTCACACTCCTCCAGGTCAATATCTGATAAACCACATTCCTTCAAGCGTTGGGACAGGTCTGAGGCCTGATCCGAATTTGGGACAGGTTCAGCAGTCCAACTGGCGTGTGGTCTACTGACACCCTGAGAGAGAGGTTGGTCCTCCACAGCAAGACATGGAAAGACATCTGAGACTTTTGCTTTGTGGTGCAGTGTAATTGGAGTCTTTGTTGGGTTCAAGATTTTCATTGGTACCCAGTGATCACTCCACATAGACCTCCACATTACCACACTACCCATCTGACAATTATGTCTCTTGGGGAGGAGGTGGGCTCCACAATGACAGTGCTCCTAAGTGATAGATGGGCAGATTAGAGTATGCCAGCTTGCTGAAGTTCCCCTTTAACATTTCAATTACAGCTGTGGGCAGATCAGACATACTCAGTTTAGGGTGACTACGGAGAGAGACTTTAAACACATCTCTAGCTTTGCCTGTCAGTCTTGACATTATCAAGTCATACATTTCAGCATGAGTGTCACACTTAACCCTCTTCTGGTAAGTTTTCATCATATCTTCCCATTCATGAACAGAAAATGTGTCAGTGTGATCATCCCTGAGGTAAGGTGGAGCTCTGGCACCAGACTGTACAATGACCTTAAGTTGTGACAACCCCACATCATTGGAAGACTGACTCAGTGTAGGCTGAGGGTGGACAGTACTAGATTGATGTATAGCACTAAGTTTTGCTGATATGCTATCCTCTATTTGCTTAGCCAAATCACTAAACAAACTACCAAGGGCCTCAACCACTTGTGTGGGCTTAGAGCCTGACTGGGAAATAAGCATGGAGTGGACAGAGGGGACCAAAGGTGAGTTGATAAAAGATTGAACAGCTGTGTAGTTGTGGACACCAGGGGACAGCTGCTGGCCCCGTCCCACCCCTAAGGTGACATCACACTCACAACCAGCCACAGCATGAATCTTAAAGGAGTGTCTGTGACATCATGAATGAAATTGACAATTGCAGAAAAATAAACTCAGTCAAAACATACCATCAAATGTGAAATAAAATAAAAATGAAAAAACACCAAACACCCCAAAAATGTGCAAATCAGTAAACAGAACTAAAACTCAAATGTTCACTTTTTTCCTGCATGGAAGTCCAATAATCAGTCTTTATTCAAAATACACATCCCTTATTTACATTCACCCCCCAAAAGAGGGTTGTATTGATCTGAATGTCCCTTTAACATGCAGGAAGTGCACAAGTAGCTTGCCAGAACAAACAACACGCAAAGAAACTAATGACGTGCATGAATATCTCTCTTTGTTGACCGACGGACTTGGGCTGACCTAAAAGCTCCCTGAAAAGACCTTCAGCCGATCCAAAATACTGCAGCTAGAGTACTGACAGGGACTAGAAAGAGGGAGCAGATTTCTCCCATATTGGCTTCTCTCCACTGGCTCTCTGTTAAATCCGGAAGAGAATTTAAAATCCTTCTCACATACAAGGTCTTGAATAATCAGGCCCCATCTTATCTTAAAGACCTCATATCACCATATCACCCCAATAGAGCACTTTGCTCTCAGACTGCTTGCTTAGTTGCAGTTACTAGGATACTTAAGAGTAGAATGGGAGGCAGAGCCTTCAGCTTTCAGGCTCCTCTTCTGTGGAACCAGCTCCCAGCTTGGATTCAGGAGACAGATACCCTCTCTATTTTTAAGATTAGGCATAAAACTTTCCTTTTTGATCAAGCTTATAGTTAGGGCTGGATCAGGTGACCCTGAACCATCCCTTAGTTATGCTGCAATAGGCCTTGGCTGCTTGGGGGGGTTCCTCTTCTGCTGTGCCAGACATTTGATTCTCATTGTGTATCTGTCATTTAATGCAATGTTACTTTCCAAGACTGCATCTAGGAAACTTCCAAGTGTACGGTGCAGGGAACAGCTGTGACTGACTCATGCAGACATGTTGTCAGGCAATGATTTATGTAGCACTTGATTTGCTTTCCTACCTGGGCATTTGCCATCTGAAAGTCTTGTTCCACTTCACTGTCATTGTCTATGTGACCGTCATTGTTCCCCAGCAAGACAATGGACTCCCCAGATGATGTGCCATCAAGCTTCCACCTGGGGACTCCAGGTAGCCCGGGGGGACTGGTGCAAACAGTTGTCAGTACCAGTTCCCTGACCCAAAAGCACATCTAACTGGGGCAAAACAAATATACCCACCCGTACTCGATGCCTCTCACCAAGGGCAACTCTAGAATGGGACACATACAAGCTCCAGGAGAATGGTTCTAGAACCCTCAACCTCATGCACTAGCTCAAGCTCCTTCTGTACCAAAGAGGGGATGTTCCATGTTCCTAAAACCAGTTTAAGTAGCCAGGGATCAGACAACCAAGATGCCTTCACCTTTGACTTCTGTTTGTTTTTTTTGGGGTTTTTTTTCTTCCTGCTCTCGGTGGAGACGGACACATTTTTCTCTTCTCCCCAACCTTCCCTATCTACCCCTGCTTTTTGCTGCTTCGCTGCTTAGAGCATCTCTTCACACATCCCCGAACTGGAAATTAAATTATGGATCTGGTCAGCTGGTCTCTCAACACTACTGATGGCCAAATTCTCATCACGAGGCTGATCGGGAGAAGGGGAACCCTCTTTCCTCTGGTCCGACTACACACCCGGCTGGCTATGTTATGGATTCCTTTGGGGATGGAAGATAACGTTCCTGGCTGCACTGTGTGGATGTGGCATATATATTGATACCAGGACTTTTCCCGAATTGGACCTGGGGATACCTGGTTTCCGGGCAGCTGTTCAGGCCCTAGTAGGGCTGCCTATGAGGGATGCAGAAACAGTACGAACTCAATCAGACTCAGTAGAGCTGAATCGAAATGGATTACATCTGGAGGAGTGTTGGAGTCTCTGTTCTGCATGGTGGAGTAGAACCAAATTCGGATTATTGGACTTCTGAGAGGTAACCAGAAAACTGTAAGGTCTGTCAGCAAATAGTTATGACGGCCTGAACCAAAACAATTGCACTATTTGGAATTTGGCTCCCAGACGGCCTTGGATGGCTGTCTATCTAAATGGCCTCTTGGAGATGTTATGTAAACAGATGCTCTTCACCCCCGCCCCGTGTTGTGACCTGTATGAACTGGTATCCTGGCAACCAAGGCTGACTATACCATCTAATCATGAACATTATCATGAACCGCTGGTCTGGAAGCTGTGTGGCCATCACAGTATCCTGCTTGTCTCCGCTGGCAGCCCCTCTCCTACCCACCCTAGTGCTCTCGAGGCTTTAAATGTACTACTGCTTTGCTGAGGTGTTTTTTGGAACCTCGTAAGGTGTTCATAATGAACATAATACGAGATGATTTTTTTTAACCTACCTATCCCAGTGTATCTCTTTCTGTTTTCCTGCTAAAGGTAGAGCCGGTAAAATGGCTGCATGACCTCAGACACCTGTCCCCCCTGTTTGTTTACATTGTTTGTATTTCTCTTGGATGGGTGTTCTGGAATGCAAATTTCATTATATGTTTACATATAATGACAAAGTCTTCTTGAATCTTGAATCTTGAATGTACAAAACAATTCTAGAGGTCCTGAGGATGGACCACAGGAGGACAGACCACAAAGGGGTGGACCACATGAGGAATGACCCTCGTGGGTCATTTGTCAGCAGGAGCTTGCCAGTTAGACTGTTCCTTAAGCCTTCCTTCAGGCTGGTGCTGAGATATCCCTGACCCTGGCAAATTACAGGGTGGCTATATTTAGTAATGTGAATAGTATTTAAGATGATAGTACTAATGGGAGAAGTACTTCAGATGACATTAATGGAAGTGCCAGTGGTGTCAGTACCAGAGTTGAGTTGTCCTTTTTCTCGTCTGATGATGAAGCCAAAGGGTTGGCCCACCGGTTGGTGAAGCTCCAACCAAAACGTCCCATCAGGACAAACCTGAAGAATCCGTCCAACAGAACGAACTGAAGAGGGACAACTGACATCTTCAACACTGAGACTTTGAGGTAGAAACCTGACAGAGAGATGGAGAGGCTGTGATTGGTTGATCTGAGTGTCAGGGTAGAGAAGAGAAGCATGTCTTACTGGTCAGCAGCTGGTTTATAGTTCGTAGAACAATCTTTCTTCTTCTTTGGCTCCAATAATGACTTCTTTGATTGCAAAAGTGGCACCTCCTGCTGGACAAACAGGAAACACATTGGTTAAAGCCTTAGTATCTGATCACCGTTAACAGATACTTCATGTTCTCACCACACTGAGCGACTCAGCAGATGAAGTTTTCTTCAGCACGCTGGAGGGGTTCCTGGAAATGGAGGAGGCAGAGTCAGCGAAAAAGGGGGGGGTCCTTGATTTGAGGCGGTCGAGGCTGCCAGTTCGAGTCCTGCTCAGCCTGATGGTGGAGAAAAAACGGCGCAGAGAAAGACGAGTGGAATCGTCTCTGCTGCTTAAGCTGAAAGAAGATCCTCAAGTCAGTCACATGACATCTCACCTGGAAACACCTGAGATTATGGCTGGATTTAAACAGTGTACTGAGGAAGATCATATAATCAAAAAATTACATCAATAGGTCATCAGTTTGGCTACTGCAACTAAACTAAACACATGAATCCAGATGTGAAACTTATTTTCTTGACCACCTGGCATGATGATACCATTTCACAAACTCACTGTGCAGGATGGGAAATCTCATCATGGTGAAGCTCTGGTCTCATTGGCTCAGAGGTGGGCAGGGCTTGGCTTTCAGCTGTAAACAAATTAGAAGTCTAGATGTTAAGGTGTTTTTTAGAGGCATGTGTGATTTCACATACAGCTGTGTAGCAACCTCTGGAGGCCAAACAGGAACTGTTCATGGATTAAATAAAATTATTTACTGCAGCCCCATGTTTATATTTACATGTGCAACAAAACAAACAACAGAACACATCATCATCATAACAGATGGCTAAGATACCTGTTTTATCCAGGAAACTTCAGGAGTAACTTCCTTATTAACTCATACGTTGAAGCGTTTTTTATTTTCTCTGACATTTTAAGACTAGCAGAGCTGCAGCTGAAACAAAAACTGTTGTACAGCCATAGGAAACATCTAAACTTCATTTTAATTTCTTGGTTACAGTTTATTGCATTCCCTGAGTTCCTGTGTTTTATCTTGTTAAGTCTGCATGTCATGTCTAGTCACATTTCCTGTTTTAACTTTGTTAGCCCTTCTCATGTGTATTGTGTTCTGTTTTGCTTCCCTTCATCTTATTAGTTAATTCCGTTCTCCTGACATATAAGATTGACAAACCTCACAAAGGATGCAAGTAACCAAAATGAAAACAACCCAGTTCAGTCCAGTATGTTGAAAGCACACTATATAACAATTCAACAAGGGTAATTCCATCCATCCATCCATTTTCTTCTGTTTATCCATGGCCGGGTCACAGGGGCAGCAGCCTAAGCAGAGAAGCCCAGATCTCCCTTTTCCCAGCCACCTCCTCCACCTCCAGCTCATCCGGGGGGACCCCAAGGCATTCCCAGGCCAGGAGTGTGGGCACCTAGTCAGATGCCTGAACTACCTCAACTGGCTCCTCTCAATGTGGAGGAGCAGTGACTCTACTTTGAGCCCCTCCAGAGGCTGCACTCCTCACCCTATCTCTAGGGGAGAGGCCAGCCACCCTTCAGAGAAAGCTCATTTCTGCTGCTTGTATTCACAATCTTATTCTTTCAGTCACTACCCAAAGCCAGTGACCATAGGTGAGGGTAGGGACCAGGGTTATTATAGTTAACGACAACGAACGAAATAATGAAAACTGAAATTGAAAAAACATTGTCGTTAACTGAAATAAATAAAAACTATAATTAAAAGGAAAAAACGATAACTAATTAAAACTGAATTGTGAGTTTACAAAACTAACTAAAACTAACTGAAATTATTGATAAGCTGACTTTCATTTACTTGTTTTTTTTTTTAAGCCTTGTGGATTGATATGAAATCATTGTTTCCGCTCTCCGAGTTTAAGCTGGGAGCGCCACAGGACAACTGTGTGAGTGTGTGCGCATGTGCGTGCGCTCACCGCACTGGTCCACAAAGTAATGGCTGCGGTCTGCCGAGAAAGCGGCAGAGTCCCGTATGGAGGTTCTTTGAGTACAAACACCTGCACACGACCACAAGGTAATTAACACACACAATCCAGCTACACAAGCATAAATGCGGACATGAGGTCGGCAACTTCTGTAGGTTGTGTACAGAGGCCGCAAAGACCCTGCAAGTTTAATCAGCGAGCGTCTAACAAGCTAGCTCCAAAACAGAAGCAGCATCAGGTGGTGAGAACATCAGGATGCAGCTGGATTTGAGCTTTGACTCCTTCAAAGAGTTTGTTTTTGTTTAACACCACATGTAGGTGTTGTTAATCTGCTGCATTGATGCTGAAGTTTATTGTGGAGTTTATTGTAGAATTTATTGAGTTTGGGAGTTCATGTTTTTCTTTGTTTCTCCCTGTTGATGTTCATGTGTGTCCTTAATATTACACAAATTTAGCATGTCTTGTGAACAGTTAGTTATTGAATATATTTCTTTAAACTGTATCTTTTGTCAAGTTTTCATTACACAATAGTCACTTTTGAGCCTTGAATCTTGCACCTGATTAGGTATAAAAATACTAAAGCTAATACTGAAACTAACTAAAACTAAGCATGAAACCAAAAATAAAAACTAATAAAAACGAGAAAAACCACTCTGAAAACTAATTAAAACTAACTGAATTAGAGAAAAAAAAGTAAAAACTAACTAAAACTAAACTATAATGTAAAATCCAAAGCTATTATAACCCTGGTAGGGACATAGATTGACTGGCAAAATCAACAGCTTTTCTTTCACTCTCAGCTCCCTCTTTACCACAACAGACCGGTGCAGTGTCTGCATAACTGCAGACGCAGCCCCAATCTATCTGTCAATCTCCCGTTCCCTTCTCTCGTCACTCGTGAACAAGACCCCGAGATACTTAAACTCCTCTAACTGGGGAAGCAGCTTGTCCCTGAGCTGGAGTGGGCACTCCATCCTTTTCTGGCTAAGGACCATGGCTTCAGACTTAGAGGTG
The DNA here is from genome assembly GCF_007364275.1 of Archocentrus centrarchus. Lineage (NCBI taxonomy): Eukaryota > Metazoa > Chordata > Actinopteri > Cichliformes > Cichlidae > Archocentrus > Archocentrus centrarchus. The sequence goes on from NW_022060159.1 coordinate 82,043, forward strand.
CCAATTCACATGCCAGCCACTGGAGGCCACCACTTGATAAAGCCAACAGGACCGCATCATCTTCAAAAAGCAGAGATGAGATTCTGAGGCCACCAAGGCTGAAGCCTTCCGCCACTTAGCTATGCCTAGTAATTCTGTCCATAAAAATTATGAACAGAATTGTGACAAAGGGCAGCCCTGACGAAGTCCAACACCCACAGGAAATGATTATATTTACATTATTATATACAGGGACTAAATAGCCCGCAACAACAGGCCAGACACCCCATACTCCCATACTGCCGGATGGTTTGCCAGAAATGCTTTGAGGCAGTCCAAAAGTCTTTTTCTATTGCCTCACCAAACTCCTCCCACACGCAAGTTTTTGCATGAGCCACCACCCAAGCAGCAGTCCACTTGGCCTGCTGGTACACATCAGCAGCCTCCAGAATTCCAGAGATTAACCAAGCCCGATAGGACTCCTTCTTCAGCTTGATGGCTCCCATCAACCTGTGATATTCACCGTCTGGTTTGGGGGATTACCACCACAACAGGCACCAACCACCTTGCAGCCACAGCTCTGACCAGCAGCCTCAACAATGGAGGTGTGGAATATGGTCCATTTGGACTCAATGTCCTTAGCCTCCCTCAGAATGCTGTTTAAGTTCTGCTGGAGGTGGGAGGTGAAGATCTCACAGACTGGGGCTTCTGCCATGCATTCCCAGCACACCCTCACTATGCGTTTAGGTGCACCAGGTCTGTCCAGCAACCTCTCCCGCCACCTGATCCAACTCACCACCAGGTGGTGATCAGTTGACAGTTCAGCTCCTCTCTTTACCCAAGTGTCCAGATCATATGGCCGCAGAACTGATGATACGAATACAAAATTAATCAACCTGCAGACTAGGGTGTCCTGGTGCCACATGCACTTATGAACAAACTGTTTTTTTGGACTGTATTGCATAGAAGTCCAATAACAGAACACTGCTTGGGTTCAGATCACGCAGGTCATTCCTCCCAATCACACCCCTCCAGGTCTCACTGTCATTGCCCCCATGAATATTGAAGGCTCCTTCCCCACCAGAGAGATGACGTTCCATGTCCCAAAAAGCCAGTCTTGTTAGCTGGCCACTCCAGCTTTAATCATTAATTTTTATTAATGTGTTTATTGTTAATCTTTTTTTTTTAATTAATGGTGTTTTGGTGCCATAATAAAATTGAATTGAATTGAGCCTGAACTTGTCTCATATGTTCATTCATAAATATGCAGAGGTCTGTTCTATCATCATTAGAAGTTAATTGGAGGAGCTGTGGCCATTGGGTGGCAGAAGTAAATGCAGAATCAACCTCAACAGCAAACCAATGAAAACACAGAATGAAAGCCTTCATTTCAGGTCATAATCAGTTATTGATTAAAAGTTTGAAGCATAAGATTCTCAACTGATCTTCAAATCTTTGTGAGGAAGCTAAAGCGTCTGTAACGATCAGCTGATTTGAATGTAAAAAGGTTATAGGTTAGAGGGATGTGGCTATGAAGGAAGTTCAACATATCCAGGCTTTCTTTGTGTTAGCTGGCTTGGGAAACCTGAAAACCCCAGTAAAGAGATGTTTATCACCACATTATTGTGGTGTCTGTACTGCTATGTTAAACTCTATATATGCATATACAGTGGTGTGAAAAAGTGTTTGCCCCCTGCCTCATTTCCTGTTTTTTTGCATGTTTGTCACACTTAAGTGTTTCGGAACATCAAACCAATTTAAACAATAGTCAAGGACAACACAAGTAAACACAAAATGCAAGTTGTAAATGAAGGTGTTTATTAGTAAAGGTGAAAAAAAATCCAAACCATCATGGCCCTGTGTGAAAAAGTGATTGCCCCCCTTGTTAAAACATACTATAACTGTGGTTTTTCACACCTGAGTTCAATTTCCCTAGCCACACCTAGGCCTGATTATTGCCACACCTGTTCCCAATCAAGACATCACTTAAATAGGAGCTGCCTGACACAGTAAGGTCCACCAGAAGATCCTTGAAAGCTACACATCATGCCGAGATCCAAAGAAATTCAGGAGCAATTGAGAAAGAAAGTAATTGAGATCTATCAGTCTGGAAAGGGTTATAAAGCCATTTCCAAAGCTTTGGGAATCCAGCGAACCACAGTGAGAGCCATTATCCACAAATGGCGAAGACATGGAACAGTGGTGAACCTTCCCAGGAGTGGCCGGCCGCCCAAAATTACCCCAAGGGCGCAGCGACGACTCATCCAAGAGGTCACAAAAGACCCCACAACAACGTCCAAAGAACTGCAGGCCTCACTTGCCTCAGTTAAGGTCAGCGTTCATGCCTCCACCATCAGAAAAAGACTGAGCAAAAATGGCCTGCATGGCAGAGTTCCAAGAAGAAAACCACTGCTGAGCAAAAAGAACATTAAAGCTCGTCTCAATTTTTCCAAAACGCATCTTGATGATCCCCAAGACTTTTGGGACAACATTCTGTGGACCGATGAGACAAAAGTGGAACTCTTTGGAAGGTGTGTGTCCCATTACATCTGGCGTAAAAGGAACACTGCATTTCAGAAAAAGAACATTATACCAACAGTAAAATATGGTGGTGGTAGTGTGATGGTCTGGGGCTGTTTTGCTGCGTCAGGACCTGGAAGACTTGCTGTGATAAATGGAACAATGAATTCTGCTGTCTACCAAGAGATCCTGAAGGAGAATGTCAGACCATCTGTTCGTGTTCTCAAGCTTAAACGTACTTGGGTTCTGCAGCAGGACAATGATCCTAAACACACCAGCAAGTCCACCACTGAATGGCTGAAGAAAAACAAAATGAAGACTTTGGAGTGGCCTAGCCAAAGTCCTGACCTGAATCCTATTGAGATGTTGTGGTATGACCTTAAAAAGGCCGTTCATGCTCGAAAACCCTCTAATGTAACTGAATTAGGACAATTCTGCAAAGATGAGTGGGCCAAAATTCCTCCAGAACACTGTAAAAGCCTCATTGCAAGTTATTGCAGACACTTGGTTGCAGTTGTTGCTGCTAAGGGTTGCCCAACCAGTTATTAGGTTTAGGGGGCAATCACTTTTTCACACAGGGCCATGATGGTTTGGATTTTTTTTCACCTTTACTAATAAACACCTTCATTTACAACTTGCATTTTGTGTTTACTTGTGTTGTCCTTGACTATTGTTTAAATTGGTTTGATGTTCCGAAACACTTAAGTGTGACAAACATGCAAAAAAACAGGAAATGAGGCAGGGGGCAAACACTTTTTCACACCACTGTATGGGCTCTTTCCTTAAAGCCTTTGTTGGTTTGTGCAGAAGGGTAACTTGAGATGAACGTAAAGGTTTGACATTAGTAGAAAGGAATGCACAAAGGGCCCCTTGTAGCCTCTCTGGCCTTCCATATAAGGAATTGACCATAAATCCAGCTATAGATTAGGGGTTGAAGTTGTTTTCATAGCCATATGTGGGAAGTTAGGAATGTGGGGGGTTTCACCAACCCTATATAACCTCTGTGATCTCTTTGTTGAGTTGAGTTAGGGCAACTGGAAATTCCCTCTCCCAGGTAGGAAAGCGCCTGTTTTGACACTTGTCTGTTTTTGTAATAAACTTTTGTATATGCATTAAGACTTTATCAGCAAGGATTTTTTCTCCAAGAACACATCCACTCAAGACACAGCAGTATCAACTTTGTCTAAGCTGGGTTCTCTGCTTCAGACTCTAAGCACACTCACATAAAAATGGGTGTTCCACACATCATGTGACTCTTTTTCTGCACAAAATGATCCCTATGAGTGCTGCCTACTCCAATCAGAGATGTTATCAGATGATAATAGGTGCTAATAAAATGGTGATAAAATCTCTAAAGAACACAAAAATCTAACAGTAATTTATCTGAGAGATGAATGCTGCATAAACTGATTCATCTGGTGATTTAGCGTACAGAGCCATAAAATAAACATTTTAATTCCAGTGAATGATTTTGTGGCTGAGTGCGTTCTCAGTGCTGCTGTTGATTTCTAAAGTGATGGCTGAACATCAGCACGCTGAAGCTTTTAACTGGATCCATTTTAACATTAAAGCTTACTGTACCACAGCCTGATAAAGGATGCAAAAATGTGGAAAGCTCTGACTTTAAGCTCGACAGTTTGCTAAGCTAATAATCTTGTTTCATAATGAGTATGTGGGTAAGTGTTTTTGGCAAAAAAAAAAAAATCACTTGTGATGTTCTCACTTGTTGTTTCTAAGCTCCTCTCTGAGGAGGAGTTTGTCAGCATGTTATTCAGACCTTTTGTCTCCTCGCACGCCCTCCTCTCCTTCGGTTCAGGCCTCAGTCGATGCTCTTTGTGTAGTTTAGGTGGGTGGACAGCACTTAGCCCCATCGAGTGAGGGTCATAGGGGTTGACTGGCAGGCCTGTCGTGGGTATAGATTGATGGAGGGTCACCTGAGCTCTATTTAGCTCCACTGATTGCTGTCTCTCATGCGTGTAAACCCCATTCCTTTCCCAACTGGTGACAGAGCCGATGTAGGTTTCTCTGATTGGTTCGGTCCGCAAGTTAAGGTGGTGTCTGTTTAGGCTCCACCCCTTGTCAACCTTGTCAAGCCAGATGTTGATGCCACCTCCTAATCCTCTCTCACAGGTATGACACTGGCCTGCTCCCCGCACCGCTGTTTGTCCTATTAGCTGCTTGTCAACATGCCCCATACCTGCCTTGCCATTGATGTACAGGTTCAGGTCTGGTTTGGACAACAGGACACCTGATCCTTGTTGTCCTACCTGTCTCTTTTGCCACTGTCGCTCCAAGTAACGAGACTCCACCTCCTTCTCTGTCTCATCCTCAAATCGCAGACGACGAGTAGGAGATGCTGCCAACTGCTGCCTCGTCAAACCAGCAGGTGGTTTGCTGTCGGATGAGGCTCCGGATAGCGAGGCCACACCCCCTGACTGCACCTTTTCACATGGCCTAAACCCTAACCTGCAAACAGTGAAACAAGTAGAAGGAGATTTTTAATCATTTAAAGAAGCTCGTTACAATGAGAGGGTTAAAAATAAAACTTTTAATCTGCAAAATGGACTAAATTAAAAATAATAAAAATGATTTTTGTCTCGGTTTACACCAGTTTTTCCAATCAGCTGCTCTGTTGGTAATTAGGTGTCATGGTCCTGGGTCTGTGACCCAGCACTTTAATTCAATTCAATTCAGTTCAATTTTATTTATATAGCGCCAAATCACAACAAACAGTCGCCTCAAGGTGCTTTGTATTGTGGTTAAAGACCCTACAATAATACAAAGAAAATGCAACAGTCAAAATGACCCCCTATGAGCAGCACTTGGTGACAGTGGGAAGGAAAAACTCCCTTTTAACAGGAAGAAACCTCCAGCAGAACCAGGCTCAGGGAGGGGCAGTCATCTGCTGTGACCGGTTGGACTGAGGGGAGTGAGACAGGACCAAAGACGTGCTGTGGAAGAGAGCCAGGCATTAAATGCAGAGTGGAGTACAAATTAATGAAAAGAAACAGTGCATTTTGGGAACCCCCCCAGCAGCCTAAGCCTATACCAGCATAACTAAGGGAGGGTTCAGGGTCACCTGATCCAGCCCTAACTATAAGCTTGATCAAAAAGGAAAGTTTTAAGCCTAATCTTAAAAATAGAGAGGGTGTCTGTCTCCCAAATCCAAGCTGGGAGCTGGTTCCACAGAAGAGGGGCCTGAAAGGAACCACAAGTAAGCCAGCAGTCTGAGAGAGAAGTGCTCTATTTGGGTGATATGGGACTATAAGGTCTTTGAGATAAGATGGTGCCTGATTATAATCACATACAAGGTCTTGAATAATTATTCAAGACCTTGTATATGAGGAGAAGTATTTTAAATTCTATTCTAGATTTAACAGGGAGCCAGTGAAGAGAAGCCAATATGGGAGAAATCTGCTCTCTCTTTCTAGTCCCTGTCAGCATTTTGGATCAGCTGAAGGCTTTTCAGGGAGCTTTTAGGACAGCCTGACAATAATGAATTACAATAGTCCAGCCTGGAAGTAATAAATGCATAAATTAGCTTTTCAGCATCAGTCTGAGAAAGGTCCTACATATTTGTTTAATATGTGTGTTGAAGGACATATCCTGGTCAAAAATGACTCCAAGGTTTCCGGTTCCGCTAGCAAGAAGATGGCAGCCTAATTAGTGATCTCCCGACGGTGTTTAAATATATCCCCTAACGTCCTCTTTTTGTTAATATCAGCGAATATTTGTCAAGATGGAAAGGGGGATCTCAACAAGAACTAAGAAACTGGTGAATTTGGTAGAGGATGAGACCACTCCAAGCCCAGGCGACCGAGGCAACTCCTCAGAATTAAATACTTGCAGCTGCGAAACACCTGAGCCCAGTCTGCAACGTATTCTTGATGAACTTCGTGAATTTAGAAGAGACAATAATATGCAGCTGATGGACATTAAACAAGCAATACAAGGTGTGAATGACAGACTGGAAGAAGCAGAGGGAAGAATATTAGAAACAGAGACAGTGATACAAGCGGCATTCATGCTAATCAAGAGGCTAGCCCAACGCCACACCAAGCTGGAAGCCAGGCTAATAGATCAGGAATGCCGTGCAAGTAGAGAGAATTTACGGATTTATGGAGTACCTGAAGACAAGGAAGGGGCAGATATGGCCTCTTTTCTGGATAAACTATTTAAAAGAGCACTTGACCATCCTGCTGACAGCGACCTAGGAACTGTACGGGCTTATCAAGTATTGACGCAAAAACAGGACAACACCCAGAGGAAGCCTCGCTCTATCGTAGTAAAGTTTGAGAGTTATTGTACTAAAGAGGAGATTCTGCGGAGAGCATGGCAGAAAAAATAAGTATATTGTGATGAAACACGTTTCTTTGTTGACCATGACTTTCCTGTTGAAGTGCTTAAGAAACGTAATGAATATGCAGAGGCTAAAAGAGTACTAAAAAGTAAACACATCAGGTTCCAGACCCCATATCCAGCGACGATGCGGGTGTTTCTTTACCAGGACACAGCAGAGGTGACAAGCGATATGGCTATATGTGGATTTCCTGTCTCTGTCGTACCACCTGCAGCAGCCCTGGACTTGGAGGAGATTCAGCTCGTCTTCATGGCAGAAGGTGAGAAGAAGTCAGATGCGGAGCGGCGGCCATGAGGACAGCGCAATGGGTGAAAACATACAGGAAAGCCATTTCACACAAATTAAGGAAAAGCTTCAGGGATTCAGAAGACTATCTGTGAGTGAGAACTGATGACCCATGATATCATGAAGTCAGCTAGGTCACACCAGAGGTAGGAGTGCCCCCCCCCTTTTTTTTTTTGTCTTCTCGTCTATTTCAATTTAAGAGCTCTAACTTCATTCTAGTTACTCTAATTTTAAAGGTCGAGGGATCCAAAAAATTTGGTCTGCCTATATATTTTTTTCTTTGTTAGTGTGTGGACAGTATATAGGGCCCCACCATTGCAACGAGGTGGGATATTTCTCTACAGGGACCTGGACTATTCAAGACCCCATAGGGTTCTCTTGATACGAACCCCAACCTTGGAAACGCTGATTTTGTTTTTTTTATAAAGATAATGTTAACATTGTTCAAAGTATGCTTTTGTTTAATGTTTGTTTTAAGGGAGAGATTTTGTTTCTGCATAAAATTGATGAAATGGGACATAATGGGAGAAACGATATGGGAGACCACTCGGCTAAAAGATCATGAACATACAGGATATCAAAATAATATCACTTAACGTGAAAGGTATTTCAAACCCTGTTAAGAGGAGTAAAATAGTAATTAAAATGAAACGGAAAATGCTCAGATTGTCCTCTTATAGGAGACGCATCTTTCTCTAACAGAACATGAAAAAATGAGGAGAATGGGATACACAAGGGCCTGTTATTCATCTTATAAAACTGGTCGAAGAAGAGGGGTTATTATACTAATATCACAAAAAATAACTTTGGAGTACATATCTGAGTTGGCTGATGAAGAAGGATGATATATCTAGTAACAGGAAAGATAAATAATGTAATAGTGACAATAGGTAATGTTTATGTACCACCTGATAGTAGTTTTGGTCTGCACAGGAGTATGTTTGATTTAATGGTAGGAGCAACAGGCTTTGTAATCTGTGGAGGGGATTAAAACCTTCAGCTTAATCCTAAACTTGATTCATCTAAAAACTTATCCATTACATCTTTACACAAGAAAGTTAACAATTTGGAATGCAAGAACTGGGTATATTAGATCTCTGAAGACATTTCCATTAAAACGTGACTATGTGGTGGCCACATATATGCACATTTCACACCTGAATGCCCTGAGCTCTTATTGTGAAGGAGGAGACCGGAAAGTGTCTGGAGTGGGGTGGAAGAAGGGACCTGAGCAAAAAGGATTGACTCTTCCATTATTCTTCCAGTCATCCTTTGAGTCCTTTTTATTGCTGTGAAGTTTACCGCCAATAAAGCTGAGACTCTACATACCTGCTCGTGTCTCCTTTTACCGACTCCTACATTGGTGACCCCGACGAAAGAACATGTCTGCTGACGACAGCTCAATGGCCGCGGCCGCTGTTTCCTCACCGGCCGCCGCCGTTTCTCCCGCTATTTTTGCGGCCACGGTCAAGCTCCTAGAGTTCTGGCAGCACGATCCAGAGCCTTGGTTCCAGCATGTGGAGGCCCAGTTTCACCTCCGCGGGATAACCTCAGACGACACCAAGTATTTCCATGTCGTCGCGGCGCTGGACTCTGCTTCTACCCGCCAGCTGATGGGACTGCTCCGGGACCCCTCGCCTGCTAACAGGTATGGAGCGCTGAAGGAGAACCTGCTTCAGATTTATCAGCTTTCGGAAGAAGAGCGGGCTGATCGCCTGTAGTCCCTGAATGGCTTGGGAGATGGTAAACCCTCCTAACTGATGGAGAACATGCTGGCTCTGCTCGGACCGGGCGATGCTTCATTTCTCTTTACACATCTGTTCCTGCGCCAGCTCCACCCTCCCGTGCGCACCGCGCTAGCCAGCTCCGCTCTGGTACAGGCCAAGGATTACCGCGGGCTGTCTGAATAGGCGGACAAGATTTTGCTGGCATCCAGGCATTCCGGGGTGCATGCACTTTTACCAAATGCGGCTCTACAAGGACCGGAGACTGGAGAAGCTGGTGCTGTGGCCGCCGTCGCGGAGCGCTGGAGGAAGGAGAGCGTGCTCTGCTTCTATCATCGCCGGTTTGGAGTGAAGGCGAAGCGCTGCATCCCGCCGTGTACCTTCCAGCACCAGGGAAACGAGAGGGCCGGCGCTCACTAGCAGCTGTGTGCACTGGCAGCTCGGACAAGCTGCTCTTCATTGAGGACATTGCTTCAGGACGCTGTCTGCTTGTGGATTCGGGTGCTCAGTGTAGCATCATGCTGGCTTCAGCTGCGGATGCCTTGGGACCAGGGCTGAACTGCTAATCAGGCGTACCGGGCATTTGCCCGGTGGGCCGACAGTCCTGAAGGGCCGACGATATTGGATTTTTTTTTTTTCTTCCCTTTTTTTTTTTGTTCTAAGAGACGGTCCACAATTTAGAGGGGGTGGTCCATTGGCCCATCTTGAATATAGACAGTAGATAGAACCAATCTCTGGAGCTTGAAAAAGGCGACTGGACTTCTTTTTGTTTCTTGAAGACGTTTCACCTCTCATCCGAAAGGCTTCTTCAGTTCTCAACCAAATGGTGGAGAGACCCAGGTATTTAAACCCCTGTGGGCATAGTCCCCTGGAGGTGGTTATGACCCTCTATTGATCATGTGCGTGAACACATGTGCCCAGGTGTGAAGGGGGCGTGGGTCATATTTAATCAGTGGTTTCAGTTGAAACCAATTTAGGACTCCGCTCCATTGTTTCCTGTGGCCAATTGAGGTCACTGGAACAAAGGTGTGAATGGGGGTTGAGACGTCTGGGAAGGGAGCTCAGGACAGCACTGTAAGCGGGGGAAAGTTGGTGACGTAATCCACCTCCTCTGTTCAATGATGGTTGTTCACAGTGGACATAGATGGCTTCTTTCACTCCTCTTTCAAACCATCTGTTTTCCCTGTCCAAAATGTGGACATTGGCATCCTCAAAAGAGTGCCCTTTTTCCTTCAGATGCAGATGTACTGCTGAATCTTGTCCTGTCGAGGTGGCTCTTCTATGTTGTGCCATTCGTTTGTGAAGAGGCTGTTTGGTTTCACCAATGTGCAGCAGAGGATGTACTTCCTGCGGCAGTTGAAGAAATTCAACTTGCCAGCAAGGACCATGGTGCAGTTCTATACTGCCATCATTGAGTCCATCCTCACCTCCTCCATCACTGTGTGGTACGCTGGAGCCACCACTAGGGACAAACAGAAACTACAGCGCGTTGTGCACTCTGCTGAGAAGGTGATTGGCTGTAACCTCCCATCTCTCCAGGACCTGTACACCTCCAGGACACTGGGGCGTGCAGGTCGGATCACAGCCGACCACTCTCACCCTGGGCACAGACTTTTTGACCCTCTCCCCTCAGGCAGGAGGCTACGGTCCATACGGACCAGAACCTCCCGCCATAAGAACAGTTTCTTCCCCTCTGCTGTTGGACTCATGAACAATTACCCTAAGACTGTTACCACCACCCTCCACAAACGCTGATGACCCTATGTCTATGCACCTGTCTGATTGCACTGATGTACATATTAGTGGAATATAGTTTACATTCTTTTATCTTTTAATTAGTCTCTGCACTGTATATTTTGTAAGCTCTAATATCTCTGTATATTTGCAATTTGTATACTTGTATATTGTCTTATAGTTTTTATACTTATTTGTTTTTTTTTGGTTTTTTTTGTTTTGTTTTTTTTTTGTTTTTTTCTGTAAGCACGAAGTACCGCAGCAATTTCCTAATGCTGTGAACCTGTTCACCCATATGGCAATAAAAACCTTCTGATTCTGATTCTGATTCTGATTGAATAAGAGTAAGACAGTGTCAAATGCTTTTAAGACATAGTTGCGGGCCGGTCTAAGCCAAAAATGCCAGGGCTGATTGTTTGTCCCAGTCCAGCCCTGCTTGGGACAATGTCACGGACCACTGCTGGACGCGGCGAACGGTACCCCCATTCGCACATATGGAACGAGGTTGGTGACTGTGTGTTTCAAGGGACGTCAGTTTGACCGGGACTTTGTGATAGTGTCTGTGTCAGTACCTATACTCGCTGCTGATTTCTTGTGTGCTTTCAGGTTGTTGGTCGATGTAGCTAATAGGTGCTTGATAGATGCTGTGTCTTTTGATACCTACCGCTGTACACTTGGTAATCCTGGCCCTCTGCCCCTCGCTAACATGCTTGCCACAGGTGATGAGTACCAGCATTTGCTTGCTGAGTTTTCCGCCCTCACGGTTCCCACCTTCTCTGCAGCCGTAGCTAAACATGGTGTGGAGCATTACATTACCACTGTCGGTCCGTCGGTTTTTGCGCGTGCACGCCGTCTCAATGCCGCTAAGTTAGCCAGGCAGGAGTTTACGAACATGGAGCGCCTTGGTATTGTGCGCTGCTCCAACAGCCCGTGGGCGTCTCAGTTGCACATGGTCCCTAAAGCTGACGGTGGGTGGTGCCCTTGTGGAGATTTTCAGCGCCTTAATAATGCGACGACTAATGACAGGTACCCGGTTCCCCACATTCAAGATTTTTCGGTTCATTTTGCTGGGGCAATTATTTTTTCAAAGGTGGATTTGGTGAGGGGATACCATCAGGTTCCTGTCCATCTGTGTGATGTGCCCAAGACCGCAGTTATCACTCTTTTTGGCCTTTTCGAGTTTTTGCGGATGCCCTTTGGTCTGAAGGGCGCGGCACAGACGTTTCAAACGCCTCATGGACTCCGTTTTGCGTGGTATGCAATTTTTGTTCATCTATCTGGACAACATATTGGTCGCCAGTCCTTCCGCCGCGGAGCATGCAGTGCACCTCCGCCAGTTGTTTGAGCGTCTCAGTGAGCATGGTTTGATTGTGAATCCGGCTAAATGCCAGTTCGGTCTGCTGACCATTGAGTTTTTGGGACACCTCGTTTCACTCCAAGGGGCGTTTCCCCTGCCCGCTAAGGTGGAGGCGGTTTCTGCTGTTCCGTGCCCTCCCTCAGTGAAGCCCCTGCAGGAGTTTTTGGAGATGGTGAATTTTTATAACTGTTTCATCCCCCAGGCTGCTCACCTCATGCACCCCCTGTACGATGCACTTAAGGGCAAGAAAGGCAACCAAGAGATAGAGTGGACACCTGAGCGGGTGCAGGCATTTGACAGTGCCAAAGCTGCCCTTGCCAACGCTGCCCTGCTGGCCCACCCAGCTCCCGAGGCTCCTGTTGCCCTTACTACTGATGCCTCTGATTTTGCAGTCGGGGCCGTGTGTGAACAATGGGTGGGTGGTGCTTGGCAGCCCCTCGCCTTTTTTAGCAGGAAGCTTCGGGATGCGGAGAGGAAATACAGTACGTTTGACAGGGAGCTCCTCGCACTTTTTCTTGCGACACGTCATTTCCAGTTCCTGCTTGAGGGCCGCAACTTTACCGGTTTTGTAGACCACAAGCCTCTCACGTTTGCCATGGCAAAGGTTTCAGAACCATGGACTGCACGGCAGCAGCGGCAGCTTTCTGCCATTTCAGAGTTTACCACTGACATTCAGCACGTCGCCGGCAAGTGTAATCGGGTGGCCGAGTGTCTGTCCAGGGCACAGGTTAGTTCTGTGCATTTGGGAGTGGACTACTCTGCCATGGCTGCCGACCAACTTACTGATACGGAGATTCAGGCTTTTAGGATGGCCGAGTCCAGTTTGCGTTTGGAAGATGTCTCATTTCAGGACAGTGGCGTAACCCTACTTTGCGACGTCTCATTAGGCAGGCCTCGCCCCTTGGTTCCTGCTTGCTGGCGTCGGCGGGTTTTTGATGCAGTTCATTCCCTTTCGCACCCGGGAGTTAAAGCCTCAGTTAAGTTGGTGGGGGCCAAGTTTGTGTGGCCCGGCCTCCGGAAGGAGGTCAGGGTGTAGACATCCTCATGTGTTGCGTGTCAGCGCGCCAAGGTGCAACGACACACCAAAGCCCCTCTGGAGCAGTTTTCCATACCCCAGAGGAGGTTCGAACATGTCCATGTAGACCTGGTAGGTCCATTTCCCCCTTCCCGAGGTTTTACCCATCTCCTGACTATGGTGGACAGGACGACTCGGTGGCCTGAAGCAGTTCCTTTGTCATCAACCACCTCAGCAGATGTAGCTCGCATGTTCGTCTCTTCCTTGGTATCTCGGTTTGGCGTACCGCTTGACTTGACATCTGACAGGGGTCCTCAGTTCACGTCTGTGCTGTGGATTGCAGTGGCGGAGAACCTTGGTGTCGAACTCCATCGCGCTACCGCGTACCACCCGCAGGCCAATGGCCTTTGCGAGAGGTTCCACCGTACCATGAAGGCTGCCTTACGGGCTGCGCTTATGGACAGCAGTTGGGTCGACTGCTTTCCTTGGATCCTGCTGGGCCTGTGTTTGGCACCTAAGGAGGACCTGCAGTCTTCTTCAGCTGAGCTGGTCCTGGGCCAGCCTTTGAGGGTTCCAAGGGAATTCCTTCCTGGTGCATCTGGTTTGGGGGTCGATATAAGGAGCGGGTCGGTTTTCCTGGGGAATGCTAGGTTTTTAGCCCCAGTAGCAGCGCATCACTGCCTTCCACAGTCATATGTGCCAAAGGACCTGATGTCTGCCAAGTATGTTTTTATCCGCCATGACGTGCACCGTTCTCCACTTCAATCTCCTTATGATGGTCCATTCTGCCTGCTAGAGGCAGGGCCTAAGGTTTTGGTTGAGCTGGGAGGTAGTCAGGAGCGTGTTTCGGTGGATCGCCTTAAGCCTGCTCACGTGTTTCCGGATGGTCCTATTGAGTTGGCCCAACCTCCACGCCACGGTCGTCCTCCCGTTTTTATGCCTCACTCGGAGGACCTGCCCCCGGCTGCTGTTTTTTCCCCTGCGAGGGGGCGGTCTTGCTGTAGTCGGGGCCATGCCCCTCCCTCGTTTTCACCACCTGTGGTCGCCAAGCATAGCCGTAGCAGCCACCCTGTTAAACCCCCTAGGAGATACTCTTGATGTGGTATTTGTTTTTGCTATGCTCAGTTGAAGATGGTTGCTGTTTTTATTATTGTATTGTTTGCCATTCTGTGTGTTCAGGGGGGGCCTGTTTTGGTGGCCACATATATGCACATTTCACACCAGAATGCCCTGAGCTCTTATTGTGAAGGAGGAGACCGGAAAGTGTCTGGAGTGGGGCGGAAGAAGGGACCTGAGCAAAAAGGCTTGACTCTTCCATTATTCTTCCAGTCATCCTTTGAGTCCTTTTTATAGTTGTGAAGTTTACCGCCAATAAAGCTGAGACTCTACATACCTGCTCGTGTCTCCTTTTACCGACTCCGACAACTATACCTTTTATTCACCCCCCCTCATAACACATATTCTAGGATTGATTATTTTTTTATATTCAAGAGAGTTTGTTTTAAAATAAAGATGTGTGACATTGGTTCTATAGACATATCTGATCATGCATCTGTCTCCTGTTAATTTCATATTAGTGAGAGTCCTCGCAGAACACTGTGGAGACTGAACATAAATGCTTTAAATAATCCATAGTTTGTAGCTCAAATGAGAAAGGAAATAAAACAGTTTCTAGAGGAAAATGAGAAGGGGGAGGTTGATGCAGTAATTGTGTGGGATGGATTGAAAGCAGTAATTTGGGGCGCCCGGGTGGCTTAGTGGTGAAGCCGGCAACCACATACATATGCCGCGTTGTGGCGCGGGTTCGCGTCCCGGCCTGTCGCCCGCGTGTCTTCCCCTGTATCATTCCCCTATTTCCTGTCTCTCTCCACTGCTAACAAAAGCCACTGTGGCCAAAAATGCAAAAAAAAAAACCAAAAAACAGTAATTCGGGGGAAAATTATATCTTGGTGTGCGTATAATAAGAAAGTGAAACAATTAAGACTTTCAGATTTAAATGAAATACCCAATATTGCTTTTTTTACAAGAGACCCATTTGCATGCAGCAGATAGTATGCATTTAAACAAGAGATGGACTGGTCAGGTGTTCCAGGCCAATTTCCAAGCAAAATCAAGAGGGTACTTATGGTATGGTTGACGTATGGCACTTTCGAAATCCAACTTCAAGATCTTACTCATTCTTTTCTCCTGTTCATAAGATTTACTCACGAATCAATTATTTCTTCCTCGATAAACGAATTCTACCTTTAGTGAAAGAATGTGATTAGCAATAATCATATCTGCCCATAGTCCTCTTACGATGAAACCGAATGTTCCTGTCACGCAATCGGTCTATCATCCCTGGCGGCTTAATCCCTTACTTCTATCCGATGAAGATTTTGTTAAAATGGTTTCATCGGAAATTAATTTTTTATAGATGTTAATTGAACGCCGGGATGACTCTTGGTACTATTGGGGAGTCATTAAAGGCCTATTTGAGGGGTCAAACCATCTCTTACTGTGCAAATAAAAAGAAGAAAAACATGGAATGGCTAAGACAACTAACAGATGATATTTTACAGTTAGACAGAGAATACAGCCACTCTTGTTCACAAGACCTACTGAAGAAACGTCTGTTACTCCAAACTGAATTTAACATTTTGTCTACCCAGCAGGTGGAGTATTTAATATCCAAATTTAGGTATGGTCACTACAAACATGGTGAAAGGGCTGGGCGGTTACTTGCTCAACAGTTAGGGCAGCGTTCAGCTGGTCAGGATATCTCTGCAAGAAATGATGACCAAGGTTTCAAAATGCTGTGATAATGCTGGAATTAATTTATGTTTCGGTAAATTTTACCAATCACTGTATACATCTGAGGCATCATTTAACCCAGCTGAGCTAGAGGATTCTTTTTTCTAAGAATGTTAAAATCCCATCAGTAAGTTCAGACCTGTCTAATGAACTGGAGAAAGATCTTTCTGTAGAGGAGATAAACTCTGCAATTAAAGATATGCAAAACGGAACGTCTCCAGGCCCGGATGGCTTTATAGGTTTCTATGGCAAGGGAAGAAACCCAGGGTTAGATTTAAAACATTGCAGCTGTCGAAGGAGGAGGGGCAATGGGGTTACCTTATTTTAAAGGATACTATTATGCAGCCCAGATTAGGCCTCTTATTTATTTATGTTCCACACAATTTAATGCTAGGTGGAAAGATATTGAATTTTCAATCATGAAAGATCCCCCTGTACCTGCAGTACTGGCTTATACACATTTAGACAAGTTTATAAAAGAGATTTAAAACCCATGGATCAAAACTCAATTAAAAATTTGAAATAAAATAAAAGGAAATGATCAGTTAAATGATAAAATACAGATAATCCAATGGTACGCTTTTGACCCTGGATTCGGGCCTAACTTAATGGATAATCATTTTAAATTTTGGATTTCCAAAGGTGTAACAACATTCTATTCACTCACTGAAAAGGGGAAATTTAGGGACTTCGAAAATTTGAAAAAAAAAAAATCAGCTTGATAATTCAGATTTTTTAGATACCTGCAAGTTCGCAATTATTTTGAATATAATATTAAACCCAAAACAGATCATAATGACCCCATTCTAAAACTAATTTTGGGTGCATATGCAAATACTGTGGTTAAGGGAGTTATTTCTAGTATTTATAAAGGACTACTGATGAAAAATACCCATTCCACAGACTACATCAGAGTAAGACCGGAAAGGGAATGTAATATATCTCTATCTACAGACGAATGGTTAAATCTATGTAAGTCTCAATGGAAATGTACAAATTCTCATATATGGCGGGAGTTTAATTGGAAATGTCTTATTTGTTTTTTTATAACACCAAAGCAAAAACACATTTTGATCCTGGAGAATTGAGTGTTGGAGGCTGTGTGGTTCTCTGGAAGCTGACCATTGGTATATATTTTTGGAATGTCCAAAAATAAAACCATTTTGGGCAGAGGTTCACAAAATTATAACTATTGTACTCAATAATAAAATACCTTTACAGTTCTCTCATTTATTTATGGGGAATTGTGATTTCCTGATCAGATCTGCTGATAAGTACTTATTTGCCATTTTTATATCAGCTTGTAAAAAAAAACACTCACAAGACACTGGTTGCTTCCTGAGCCCCCCACAGTCTCTGATTGGATAACAAACCCTAACTAACCCTAGCAAAGATATTATTCATTCCTCTTTTAAAGACTTGGATAATATTTAAATGTTTACAGCAGAGTTGTTTTATAAGGACAGGCTAAAGTTTAAACTGTGTGTGTGTGTGTTACTCACGGTGTGTGTGTGTCAGGGGTCAGCAGGTTGTGGTCTCCTCTCAGAGGCAAACAGCGACGCTTCATACGAATTCCGTTCTCAAAATGCTGCTGCCACGGCAACTGATAAGAGACTGAACACACACATGGGGACGGGGAGGGGAGAGGATGACATCAGGAGCTCTGATTGGTCAGAGTGACAGAGGAAGGAGGATTAAAAGGAGCAGCTCATCAAGATTAATTAACCTGACGAGACCACAGACTGTTTACATCAGCACAGTGTGTGTTATCCACTCTGTGGGGACATTTCTTCTCATTTAAAGGCTGTTTCAGAATTTGGACAAATAAAGTTTTTTTTAAGAATTTTTGTTGTTTTTTTGCCTTTGTTATTTTTCAGCAGGAGAACCCACAGGCTGAATATAGGAAATGGTTCTGGGCGAAATCTAACCTAGATTCGTGTGGTAGCCTTTATGGCTCACCTATTCCACCTGGTGAACTGTACCAGTAGCCATGGGTAAATAAAGTTAAATAAATGTTTACACTTTTAAAGTTTTCTTTAGAAACTAAGAAATTAAACCTTTCATTTACCTATTTTTGCTTTATTTTACAATTTTATTGTTTTTCTGTAACAAAAATGAGTTGTGTATTCATAATACTCATGTAATACTTGTGTAATAATTATATACTTGTAGTATCCATAATACTTGAACTTGTGTTGTTTCAGAGGGAATAAACAGCAGCAAGTGGCTCAGTGAACACTTTTATTCCCTTGATGTTTGTTTGTGAGATGTGACACTGTCAGCAGCTGTCACACCTGAGCAGGTAGCACAGACTGTGACATCTGATGTGAATTCCTAGTTTTTAGTTTATGTCCTCCAGCATGAGACACAGTGGAATCAGGGGTCTGCGTGAGGCAGGGTTTGTGGTTATTGGGGTAGCTTCAGATTTAACTTTGTGTTTTCAGGGTTACTAAAGATGCTGCCACTGCAGCCACCAAAAGTATTTCCAAAGGTGTTCAAAGGATGCATTTTATGATTATAAATTATGATGTATAAATTAAATAAGTTCTCTTCCTGTTGTTTCCATTCCATTTTTTTAAAATTAACTTTATTTATGAACATCAGTACAGAATATAAAGGCACTGACGATAGTTATTCAAAAGCAGAACAAATGAAACACAAGGGAGTGCAAGAGTCCAAACAAAAAGGGAAACAGTCCAGGGGGTTGACCCGGCCAAGGGGCTAGGCAGTTTCACAGCAGTTTCAGGGGCTTCCCAAGCCATGGGGCAAATCCCAGGGGCTGAGGCTGGCAGTGAGGACCAAGCAAATCTGGGGCACGGCTGCATGGTCAGCTGCAAAGACAAAGCAGTTCAGGGGCCAGCCAGGAGGCCAGTGATGGAGGCAAAGCAACTCTGGGAACTGGCTGTGTGGCCAGCAGCAAACCCTATGCCTCGGAAGGAGGCTGACGCTGGAGGAGACGACGGGACATGTCCTGTGGTTTGGCTGGAGGCCGATGACAGTGGAGAACACCTTCCGGGGGCCAGTGACAAAGTACACCTTCAAGGCTGGCATCGGAGGAAACAACAGGACACCTCTGGTGGCTTGGCTAGAGGCCAGCAGAAGAGGCCAAGACCCTTATACTCAGGCAGCTAAACCATGGGCCCCTCTCTGGGTCCGGCACGGAACCCATCAGCATCTTTTGAGTTGGCCAAGGCCCAAGCCTGTTTCTGTGTGTTTTTATGACTCATGAGTCTGAAATAATGATTGACTGGTTGGTTTGTTGGTTGATTGATTGATTAATTGATTGACTGGCTGATTGGATAGGCAATTGATCGACTGATTCATTACTTGCTTGCTTGAGTCATTCTGCAATAGTTTTCCTAAGTCTCCATTGCAACTACTTGCTAAGAGACACACTTACACCCATAAGTTTCTGCTTGACATTGTGTTTTTGTGTTCAATTCAATTCAATTTAATTTTATTTATATAGCACCAAATCACAACAAACAGTCGTGTCAAGGCGCTTTATATTGTAAGGTAAAGACCCTGCAACAATTACAGAGATAACACAACAGTTAAAACGACCCCCTGTGAGCAGCACTTGGTGACAGTGGGAAGGAAAAACTCCCTTTTAACAGGAAGAAACCTCCAGCAGAACCAGGCTCAGGGAGGGGGGGTCATCTGCTGTGACCGGTTGGGGCTGAGGGGAGAGAGACAGGACCAAAGACACACTGTGGAAGAGAGCCAGAGATTAATAATAACTAATGATTAAATGCAGAGTGGGGTATAAACAGAGTAAATAGAGGTGAATGAAAAGAAACAGTGCATTATGGGAACCCCCCAGTAGCCTAGGCCTATTGCAGCATAACTAAGGGAGGGTTCAGGGTCACCTGATCCAGCCCTAACTATAAGCTTGAAAAAAGGAAAGTTTTAAGCCTACGTAATCTTAAAAATAGAGAGGATGTCTGTCTCCTGAATTCAAACTGGGAGCTGGTTCCACAGAAGAGGGGCCTGAAAGCTGAAGGCTCTGCCTCCCATTCTACTCTTAAGTATCCTAGGAACCACAAGTAAGCCAGCAGTCTGAGAGCGAAGAGCTCTCTTGGGGGTGATATGATACAGTTTACAGAGACATGGCTTAACAACAATGTTCCAGACCATGCTATTCAGCACAAGTGGCTAAAATGCTACGGAGAAGACAGAGCTCTCGTCAAAGGTGGTAAGACCTGTGGCGGGGGACTCTATGTTTACAACAATGATACCTGGTGTCGCAACCCTGCTGTGGTCTGCAAACGCCATTAGTGGAGCTTACAGTTATTAAGTACCTGCCATTCTACCTACCAAGGGAATTCATGGTCATTGCTGTTTAAATCCTTCTGAACTCAAATAAACACAGGAGTGAGGCACTGAATGAACTTTATCAGCACATCAGTAAGCAGTAGACAGCCCACCCAGATGCTTTCCTCATTCTGGCTCATGATTTTAACCATGCAGACCCCAGGACTGTGTTTCTCAAACTACATCAACACGTAGACTTTCCATCTGGTTGAACAACAAGCTGGACCATGTGTACCACCACCCAGAGAGGAGCTTGCAGGGTCCTCCCCCACCTCAGAGCCTCAGACCACATCACTGCCATGCTTTTGCCAGCATGCAGACCACTGATTAAAGTTAACAAATCAGTCCAAAAAATGTACGAATGTGGCCAGAAGGGTCCTCAGAAGCACTCCAAGGCTGTTTTAATTCAAAAGACTGGGATGTTTTCAAACAAGCTGCCACCTACAATAATACCACTGACCTTCAGGAGTACACTGACACGGTCATTACCTACATCACAAAGTGTATTGATGATGTGACAGACCTCAATACCATCACTGTCAAGGTCAACCAGAAGCCATGGTTGACAAGGGAGGTCTGCAGACTCCTGAAAGCCCGAAATGCTGCCTTCAGATAAGGACACCAGGCAGACCTGAGGACAGTTAGGCCAACCTGTCCTGCAGCATCAGGAAGTTTAAGAGGCAGTACTCAGGGAGGACACCCATCGCTTCAGTGACAGCAGAGACTCATGGAGCCTGTGGCGGGGGATACGGGAAATGACTGAGTTTTTTTTTTTTTTCCTTTCCTGCTCTCGGTGGAGACGGACACATTTTTCTCTTCTCCCCAGCCTTCCCTATCTACCCCTGCTTTTTGCTGCTTCGCTGCTTAGAGCATCTCTTCACACATCCCCAAACTGGAAATTAAATTATGGATCTGGTCAGCTGGTCTCTCAACACTACTGATGGCCAAATTCTCATCACGAGGAGATTGGGAGAAGGGGAACCCTCTTTTCCTCTGGTCCGACTACACACCCGGCTGGCTATGTTATGGATTCCTGTGGGGATGGAAGATAACGTTCCTGGCTGCACTGTGTGGACGTGGCATATATATTGAAACCAGGATTTCTTTTCCCGAATTGGACCTGGGGATACCTGGTATCCGGGCAGCTGTTCAGGCCCTAGTAGGGCTGCCTATGAGGGATGCAGAAACAGTACGAACTCAATCAGACTCAGTAGAGCTGAATCGAAATGGATTACATCTGGAGGAGTGTTGGAGTCTCTGTTCTGCGTGGCGGAGTAGAACCAAATTCGGATTATTGGACTTCTGAGAGGTAACCAGAAAACTGTAAGGTCTGTCAGCAAAAAGTTTGACGGCCTGAACCAAAACAATTGCACTATTTGGAATTTGGCTCCCAGACGGCCTTGGATGGCTGTCTATCTAAATGGCCTCTTGGAGATGTTTGTAAACAGATGCTCTTCACCCCCGCCCCATGTTGTGACCTGTATGAACTGGTATCCTGGCAACCAAGGCTGACTATACCATCTTATCATGAACATTATCATGAACTGCTGGTCTGGAAGCTGTGTGGCCATCACAGTATCCTGCTCGTCTCCGCTGGCAGCCCCTCCCCTACCCACCCTAGTGCTCTCCAGGCTTTAAATGTGCTGCTGCTTTGCTGAGGTGTTTTTTTGGAACCTCGTAAGGTGTTTATAATGAACACAGTACGAGATGATGTTTTCTAACCTACCTATCCCAGTGTATCTCTTTCTGTTTTCCTGCTAAAGGTGGCACCGGTAAAATGGCTGCATGACCTCAGACACCTGTCCCCCCTGTTTGTGTTTGTCTCTATGTTTGTATTTCTTGGATGGGTGTTCTGTTAACTGTAATTTCCCCATTGTGGGACTAATAAAGGTATTCGTTCATATTCGTAAGCCCCCACCTCAGACCTGCAACAGATCCACCTCTCTGTTGAATGAGCTGAGACAGTTTTTTGCTCAGTTTGAGGAGCACAACATGCCTGATCAGAAGTTCCCATCCCCTTCTGGTGACCAGGTGTTGAGGCTGTTCCCGGACAGCATGAGGAGAACATTCAACATGATAAACGCCTGCAAAGCTCCTGGTCCTAACAACATACCAGGTTGTGTGCTGAGGGACTGTGCAAGGGACCTCACTGATGTCTTCACAGACATCTTCAACATCTTGCTGAGTCAGGCTGTTGTCCCAACATGCCTCAAAACCATCACCATCATCCCTGTCCCAAAGAAGTTGTCACCCACCTGTTTCAATGACTACTGTCCAGATGCACTCACCCCCCATCCTAATGAAGCGCTTTGAATGGCTAGTCATGCAACATCTCAAGACTGCCCCCCCCACTCTCCAGACCCCTTTCAGTTTGCATATCAGTCAAATCACTGTTGACTGATGACATCAATCATCCCTCAACAGCTGATTCTTAAACTGTACCAGCTGGGGCTGAATGCAATTGGCTGCTGGACTTCCTGACCGGGAGACCACAAGCAGTTTGGGTCAGCAGCAACACACCCAGCACCATCACTCTATGCATGGAGCCCCCCAAGGATGTGTGAACATGGAGAAGACAAAGAAGACTGTTGTGCCCCCCCCCATCCACTCATCCACATCCACCCACTGTCTGAAGCAGGGGCAAGTGGACACACCCCACCCCCACCCCCCAGGGGCCAGCAGCGACTCCAGGATGCTGCCAGCCCAGCCCACGAAGCACCATCCAACTCCCACCCCAGTTGAGGTGTAGGAAGTAAGGGAATAGGATCACCCGCCCACCCCTCCCCCAACTTGTCAGTGATATGATGGGTGCATGTATTAATGTATGTGAATGTATGAGGTGTAAAGCTGTGTGTGGAGCAAAGGTGCTGTTAAAATTGAGGGGAAAGTTGTGACACGAGCACTCAAATGCTCATCAACACCCCCCCCCCCCCCCCCCCAAAAAAAAAAAAACAAAACAAAACAAAAAAAACAATGTCTAAATTGCAAATAAAATTGAGGGGTAGACAGTAGTGAAGACCTGAGCGGGGCCACCTCAGCTGCCCCATCTCATCAACCTCTAGTTAACATGCCCGTCCCCCAAGGTCCTGTGTGTTGTGAATCATAATGACTATAATGCAATTAAAACAGAGAGGCAAGTGGCTGCGTGGCACTGCACATGGCCTCTCCGAGACCCTACATGTGTAAGTGATGTGTAGTCTGCCTGTGTGTGTGTGGAATGAAAACGACAACCCCCGTAAGAAGAGAGCCAGCTGTCAATTGGCTCAGTAGGCACCCTGATTTCCCACACCTCAGCACAGTGCAGGGAGAAGTGGACCCGGGTCCTGCGGCGACAACACCCCACCGCACCTGAGGCCAGCACCACTGCCCCCATCGCAGAGGGCAGCCTGCTCAACACCAGACACCCATTCACTTGGCCTGAGTCACAAACATGGTGCCCCCAGCCCACCCTAACTACCCCATGATGGTTGCTCCCTCAGCTGAACGCCCCACACCCTCCATGCCGCAGGCACTCCAGAATCCCTGAAGTGCAGATCGGATATCCTGACACGGGCTGGGCCAATCCACCCTGTTGAGTGTGTGCACGGGACAGCCCAGACCACTGCAACGCAGGGAGGGACCCCACCACGAGCTGGGCAACCCCAGGGCCCCACACCCTGAGCACCATAGAGGAGACCAGCCACCTGGCCAAGGGCCAGCACCCACCACCCCAAGCACCCCAGGCCCCACACCCCAAGACCGCGAGGCAGCACCCTCTCAAGCCCCCCCACCACCAACATCCAGGGCAGGTACACAGACACCACAAGAAGGCAGCCACAGGTCTCCAGTCCCAGGAAGCCACTGGATACACACAGGTTTTTATCTCGGAGTCCACCCCCAGCCATCTACATGGCACACCGGGAACTGAGACCACAGCAAACTACCCCCACTAAGTAATGGAGCTGATCAGTGGGAACCAGAGAGAATAAAATTCATCCAATAGGTTTTTAGAAGAAGCAGACATTCTCTCCAAACTAATGTGATCTACTAATAAATTTCTATATTGAGTAATATATAGCAGCATGGGTGGCACGGTGGTTAGCACTGTTACCTCACAGCAAGAAGGCCTGGGTTTGACTCCACCTTGGCCGGTGCCTTTCTGTGTGGAGTTTGCATGTTCTCCTTGTGTCTGCATGGGTTTTCTCCAGGTACTCCAGTTTAGGGTTAGGTTTCCTCTCACAGTCCAAAGACGTGGAGTTACTGGGGCAACTGCCATGGGCTGTCTAATGACTTACCGGGATGTGACATTGTGATTAATTCTAAATAATTATCCACAGGGAATACAGCCAGAAGCAACAGGTGATATGGAAATCCGGAAGCCCAAGCCCAAGTCCAAGTCCACCAGCAGAACAGGTGTGAAGTCTACACTTTATCAAGCATATCCAGGTAAGTTATTAGTAATATTTTTCATAAAAATCTATTATCAATTAGTTTTATCACTTCCTGTAATGAGCATACTAAAGATATTTCACATTTAATAGTTCCATGGGGGGGGCACAATAACCGTGTGAAGATCTGACAATGCTACAATACTCACCTGAGACAGGAACGTTATAAATACTTGAAGGCAACTTAACTCTGTTGTTTTTTTTTTTCTTTTTAAGGTCCATTTCCTGACCCTCATATACTGGAACTTGCAGAGAAGCTGAAAATCATGTGCCCACAACCTGGAATATGCAAATCACTTCTGAATCGAGCGAAGAGCTGCTCATGGTGGACTCCAGATTTGGTCCTATGCCATATGGCTCAGTTTTGTCCTACCAATGCCCACCTGAAAGTAATGAATTAATCAAGAACCCAGATGCCCCAGAATACCCACAACTAACCATTGATAATTACAGATTTCAATCCAAATTTGACTTCACACCAAACTACAAACAGAAATGTCACCTGGAAAGCCTAAAAGTGACCGCCACACAAGCAGCAATGATAGAAAAAGCATCACGGGAACAGTCTACCTCACAGCTTTGGCTCGAGGTACGCCGGCCTCATGTCACAGCCAGCAGATTTTATGAGGCATGTCATGTTTCTCGAGAAACTTCTTCCCAAGCCCTGGCAGCAAGAATCATCAAAGGTACACCAGGGACATGAGAAGAGGACAGGACCTGGAACCGGAAGTGTTAAAGCAGTACTCTGACGCACGCAATGTGTCAGTACTGCCATGTGGAGCCATCATCCATCCAGATGCTCCCCACCTTGGAGCAAGCCCTACAGCATCACCCTCATTCGGCCTTGCAGAGGTGAAGTGCTACAATGTGGCATCTTAAATAATAATAAATAATGCATTAGTCTTATATAGCGCTTTTCTAGAGGCTTTACAATTTCGTGCACTATTCATTCACACCTCAATCATACTCAGTGGTGGTAAGCTACTAATGTAGCCACAGCTGCCCTGGGGCAGTCTGACAGAGGCGTGGCTGCCAATTTGCACCTATGGCCCCTCCGACCACCACCAAACACATTCACACTTAGGCAACGTGGGTTAAGTGTCTTGCCCAGGGACACAATGACAGCATGCGCTCAGACGGGAACTCGAACCTATGAGGGGCCGTTAGGGACATTATTACTGAAATGCGCTCACAAACACTACTGAAATGCGCTCACACACACTACTGAAACACACTCACAAACACTACTGAAACACACTCACAAACACTACTGAAACGCGCTTACAAACACTACTGAAACACACTCACAAACACTACTGAAACTCTCTCACAAACACTACTGAAACGCGCTCACAAACACTACTGAAACACACTCACACACACTACTGAAACACACTCACAAACACTACTGAAACTCTCTCACAAACACTACTGAAACACACTCACAAACACTACTGAAACGCGCTCACACACACTACTGAAACTCTCTCACAAACACTACTGAAACACACTCACAAACACTACTGAAACACACTCACAAACACTACTGAAACACACTCACAAACACTACTGAAATGCGCTCACACACACTGCTGAAACTCTCTCACAAACACTACTGAAACACACTCACAAACACTACTGAAAAACACTCACAAACACTACTGAAATGCGCTCACACACACTACTGAAACTCTCTCACAAACACTACTGAAACACACTCACAAACACTACTGAAACACACTCACAAACACTACTGAAACACACTCACAAACACTACTGAAACTCTCTCACAAACACTACTGAAACACACTCACAAACACTACAGAAACGCGCTCACAAACACTACTGAAATGCGCTCACACACACTACTGAAACACACTCACAAACACTACTGAAACACACTCACAAACACTACTGAAACTCTCTCACAAACACTACTGAAACACACTCACAAACACTACTGAAACTCTCTCACAAACACTACTGAAACACACTCACAAACACTACTGAAACACACTCACAAACACTACTGAAACACACTCACAAACACTACTAAAACTCTCTCACAAACACTACTGAAACACACTCACAAACACTACTGAAACGCGCTCACAAACACTACTGAAACTCTCTCACAAACACTACTGAAACACACTCACAAACACTACTGAAACACACTCACACACACTACTGAAACACACTCACAAACACTACTGAAATGCGCTCACACACACTACTGAAACTCTCTCACAAACACTACTGAAACACACTCACAAACACTACTGAAACTCTCTCACAAACACTACTGAAACTCTCTCACAAACACTACTGAAACACACTCACCAACACTACTGAAATGCGCTCACACACACTACTGAAACTCTCTCACAAACCCTACTGAAACACACTCACAAACACTACTGAAACACACTCACAAACACTACTGAAACGCACTCACAAACACTACTGAAACACACTCACAAACACTACTGAAACGCGCTCACAAACACTACTGAAACACACTCACAAACACTACTGAAACGCGCTCACAAACACTACTGAAACTCTCTCACAAACACTACTGAAACACACTCACAAACACTACTGAAACACACTCACAAACCCTACTGAAACTCACTCACAAACACTACTGAAACGCGCTCACAAACACTACTGAAACGCACTCACAAACACTACTGAAACACACTCACAAACACTACTGAAACGCGCTCACAAACACTACTGAAACACACTCACAAACACTACTGAAACGCGCTCACAAACACTACTGAAACACACTCACAAACACTACTGAAACGCGCTCACAAACACTACTGAAACACACTCACAAACACTACTGAAACGCGCTCACAAACACTACTGAAACACACTCACAAACACTACTGAAACGCGCTCACAAACACTACTGAAACACACTCACAAACACTACTGAAACGCGCTCACAAACACTACTGAAACACACTCACAAACACTACTGAAACGCGCTCACAAACACTACTGAAACACACTCACAAACACTACTGAAACACACTCACAAACACTACTGAAACACACTCACAAACACTACTGAAATGCGCTCACAAACACTACTGAAACACACTCACAAACACTACTGAAACACACTCACAAA
Source organism: Archocentrus centrarchus (assembly GCF_007364275.1). Classification (NCBI taxonomy): domain Eukaryota; kingdom Metazoa; phylum Chordata; class Actinopteri; order Cichliformes; family Cichlidae; genus Archocentrus; species Archocentrus centrarchus. The sequence goes on from NW_022060159.1 coordinate 109,702, forward strand.
CACTACTGAAACACACTCACAAACACTACTGAAACGCGCTCACAAACACTACTGAAACACACTCACAAACACTACTGAAACGCGCTCACAAACACTACTGAAACACACTCACAAACACTACTGAAACGCGCTCACAAACACTACTGAAACGCGCTCACAAACACTACTGAAATGCGCTCACACACACTACTGGAAACCAATAGGATTCCGTGTGAACAGGAAGGGGTTTGGTGTGACCAAGAAGTCGTCTGAAGGACAAAAAAAAAAAAGTAGCGCATTTCTGAAACACGGCTAACACGACACTGATGTCTACTCAACAGCATACAAGCAACCTAAGTGATGCAGCCGCATTACTTAACAATATATTGGCCTCTGCAGAGACCATCAGAACACTGTCAAATGCAACTGCCGTCTAGACTCATATTCATGAAGCAAGCTGCGAAAGCATGCATACAAAGATCCCAGTAGGTTCATGACAACCCTATTATTAGGATATCTAGACACAGCAGCAAGAAATACAGATAGAGTTCGTGTATGTTCATCTAAAACTCTAAAAAGCCTCTCTTGCCTGAAATGGTCTGAATCTTCACTTTGCAGAGACTCAATAACTTGTAGAGCACTAGTTAAAAAAAATTTTCAACAACCTTTTCATTAGCTCTCACCTCAAACAACAAAAAATATATGTGAAAAATGATGAGGATCAGATGAAATTTCATTGTAGTAGCGGTATTATCAGACACACACTTCTCTTCTGATAGAGCTGTCAAGCATGTCCACATCTGTGGTTGCAACAATAGGTTGGTGCCACACAACAGTGTTTAGATGGTCACAAGGCCAATATATTGTTCATTTAGGCTGCTTGTAGGCTGTTAGTAGACATCAGCGTGGTGTGCCATGTTTTGAAGTGCTGTTTTTGTTCCTTCAGACGATTTCCTGTTCACACCAAACACCTTCCTGTTCACACAAAATTCTCTTGGTTTCCAGTAGTGTGTGTGAGAGCATTTCAGTAGTGTGTGTGAGCGTGTTTCAGTAGTGTGTGTGAGAGCGTTTCAGTAGTGTGTGTGAGCGTGTTTCAGTAGTGGGCGTGAGCGCGTTTCAGTAGTGTGTGTGAGAGCGTTTCAGTAGTGGGTGTGAGCGCGTTTCAGTAGTGTGTGTGAGAGCGTTTCAGTTGTGTGCGTGAGCGCATTTCGTGTAAACAGGAAGGCGTTTCGAATGAACAGGAAGGTGTTTTGTGTAAACAGGAAGTCGTTTTGGCTAAACAGGAAGGCGTTTCAGTAGTGTGTGTGAGAGCGTTTCAGTAGTGTGTGTGAGTGTGTTTCAGTAGTGTGTGTGAGAGCGTTTCAGTAGTGTGTGTGAGAGCGTTTCAGTAGTGTGTGTGAGAGTGTTTCAATAGTGTGTGTGAGTGTGTTTCAGTAATGTCCCTAACAAGGTGAGCACCGGCCCACTGCACCACTGCCACCCGTAGTTAAAGTAGTTGGAGATGAGGCTATGCTGAAACCCAATCACAAGTACTATTGATAGGTGCAGGGGCAGCTTGCCATTACTGGTCTTGAATGGTGTGATATCATCACAGATACTCAGTCTGTCACCATTCAGAGGGTTTGGAGGGACGAAGGACTTATAAAATCCATGAGACAAGCTTGACACATTTTATTATCATGTCTATATGGATTTCTACCTGAACCTAAAATAAAAATTGTAGACTTACAGTTTATAGACAGTAAATTCAAAATGTTGAAAATTGTTGGTTTTGTTTGCTGTTGCTTTATTATCTTGTTTTGTTTGTTGGCATATTGATCTGTCTGATTAAATTTTTATTTTTAGCTTGAATTGTGCCCTTTTTTTTGAGGACCACATGAACAGACATTGTGAAAGTATTTTTCAGCTTTTTGGACAAATTGTTTACAGCAGTGATTCCCAAAGTGTGGACTGGGGCCCCCTGGTGTGCCACAAACATACTGCAGGTGGGCCACAGTAATAACAGCAATTCAGGTTGAAATGACTCAAACTTATGTACAGTTACATATTTTTATAAATTTATTTATATAAAAAGTGAAGTAAACACTGAGCTGAAATATAGGTGGTTAATTTGTGATATTACTCGTTATTCTGAACTAAATTTATTGCCCATGTGTTGAAGTTGGTGTCTCAGTGGCAGGTGGGTCACATATTGGCATTAGTACATATGACTGTGAAGCATTAGCAATTTATAGCCAACAGCCTTTGCTGTTTATATTATTTGAATGCAAAATTTCAAGGAAATACATGAGTTTATCTTTTATTATGATTAGAGTGAAGATTTAAGATTGGGTGAACCCTGTGGGACTTTCTGGTTTTTATGTGAGCCACAGACACATTGGTCAAAAACATATTAGATTTATTATACTTATAAACATTCATTAAAAAGTAGTATTTACACTAAGTTTCATTCATGCAGCATTCAGTTAATATTCTGTATCATTTAACAAAGCTTATTCTTTGAGTCCAGCAGCAATGCAACAAAGAAACAGGAAACATTCATCAATGAGGAGTAGCTTGCGGTGAGGACTGGGCGTTGTGTGGTGCTGTCACTTGGTGTTGGCTCTCACTGCAGTATTGTATCACTTCCTGTTCCTGTTTCGGAGCACAGTCATGTTTTGCTGTCTGTTAGCTGTTAAATCTGTATAGCTCAATCTATCTGGATAACAACATATTTTAGTGTAATCTTCACCTACTTTATCTAGAGCACACTCTTTACTGAATCACCTGTATTCACATTATTGACTTTATTTGTTTTTAGAAATTCGCTAGCTTAGTGCAGCTAGTAGCTTAGCCCTTAGCCGACTCACTACCAGCATGGCTTCTTCTCCTGTCTCTCCTGCACTTTCCTGCTCTGGGTGTCACATGTTTAGTTACTCCTCGGCCTCCTTTAGCAGTAACGGTACTTGTAATAAATGTAGTCTGTTTGTAGCTCTGGAGGCCAGGCTTTCTGAATTGGAGACTCGGCTCCGCACCCTGGAAAATCCTGTATCTAGCCAGGCCCCTGTAGCGGGTGCGGACCATGGTAGCTTAGCCGCCGTTAGCTCCCCCCCAGCAGATCCCGAGCAGCAGGGAAAACAGGCCGGCTGGGTGACTGTGAGGAAGAAGCGTAGTCCTAAGCAGAAGCCCCGGGTACACCACCAACCTGTTCACGTCTCTAATCGTTTTTCTCCACTCGGCGACACACCCGCCGAGGAACAAACTCTGGTTATTGGCGACTCTGTTTTGAGAAACGTGAAGCTAGAGACACCGGCGACCATAGTTAAATGTCTTCCAGGGGCCAGAGCAGGCGACATTCATGGAAATTTGAAACTGCTGGCTAAGGCTAATCGTAGATTTGGTAAGATCGTTATTCACGTCGGCAGTAATGACACCCGGTTACGCCAATCGGAGGTCACTAAAATTAATATTGACTCGGTGTGTAACTTTGCAAAAACAATGTAGACTCTGTAGTTTTCTCTGGGCCCCTCCCCAATCAGACCAGGAGCGACATGTTTAGCCGCATGTTCTCCTTGAATCGCTGGCTGTCTGAGTGGTGTCCAAAAAACGACGTGGGCTTCACTGATAATTGGGAAAGTTTCTGGGGAAAACCTGGTCTTGTTCGGAGAGACGGCATCCATCCCACTTTGGATGGAGCAGCTCTCATTTCTAGAAATCTGGCCAAATTTATTAACCCTCCTAAAACCTGACTACCCAGGGTTGAGACCAGGAAGCAGAGTTGCAGTCTTACACGCCTCTCTGCAGCTTCTCTCCTCCTGCCATCCCCCCAAAACCCCATCCCCATAGAGTCGGTGCCTGCTCCCAGACCACCAAAAACCAAAGCTAAAATCAGCAAAAAAATATTTAAGCATAAAAATTCAAAAACAATAAATAATACAGCTTCATCAACTGCACCAAAGAATAAAACAATTAAATGTGGATTGTTAAACATTAGGTCTTTCTCTTCCAAGTCCCTATTAGTAAATGATTTAATAATTGATCAACATCTTGATTTATTCTGCCTTACAGAAACCTGGTTACAGCAGGATGAATATGTTATTTTAAATGAATCAACACCCCCGAGTCACAGTAACTGTCAGAATGCTCGAAGCACAGGTCGAGGAGGAGGATTAGCTGCAATCTTCAATTCCAGCTTACTAATTAATCAAAGACCCAGACAAAGTTTTCATTCTTTTGAAAGCCTGACTCTTAGTCTTGTCCATCCTAATTGGGAAACTCAAAAACCTGTTTTATTTGTTATTATCTATCGTCCACCTGGTCCTTACTCAGAGTTTCTGTCTGATTTCTCAGACTTTTTATCTGATTTAGTGCTCAGTTCAGATAAAATAATTATAGTGGGTGATTTTAACATCCATGTAGATATTGAAAATGACAGCCTCAACACTGCATTTAATCTATTGTTAGATTCAATTGGCTTCTCTCAAAATGTAAAGGAGCCCACCCACCACTTTAATCATACTCTGGATCTTGTCCTGACATATGGCATAGAAACTGAAGACTTAACAGTATTCAGTTGCAGAGGAACGGTTTATTTGAAGAGTTTCAGTCAGGTTTCAGAATTCATCACAGTACAGAAACAGCATTAGTGAAGGTTACAAATGATCTTCTTAGAGCCTTTGACAGTAGACTCATCTCTGTGCTTGTCCTGTTGGACCTCAGTGCAGCTTTTGATACTGTTGACCATAACATTTTATTACAGAGATTAGAGCATACTATAGGTATTAAAGGTACTGCGCTGCAGTGGTTTGAATCATATTTATCTAATAGACTCCAATTTGTTCATGTAAATGGGGAGTCTTCTCCAGACACTAAGGTTAATTATGGAGTTCCACAGGGTTCTGTGCTAGGACCAATTCTATTTACATTATACATGCTTCCCTTAGGCAGTATTATTAGAAAGCACTGCATCAATTTTCATTGTTATGCAGATGATACTCAGCTTTACCTATCAATGAAGCCAGATGATGCACATCAATTAGTTAAACTGCAGGAATGTCTTAAAGACATTAAGGCCTGGATGACCTCTAATTTCCTGCTTCTAAATTCAGATCAAACTGAAATTCTTGTACTCGGCCCCACAAATCTTAGAAACATGGTGTCAAACCAGATACTCTGGATGGCATTACTTTGGCCTCCAGTAACACTGTGAGAAATCTTGGAGTCATTTTTGACCAGGATATGACCTTCAATGCACATATTAAACAAATATGTAGGACCGCTTTTTTGCATTTGCTCAATATTTCTAAAATTAGAAACATCCTTTCTCAGAGTGATGCTGAAAAGCTAATTCATGCATTTATTACTTCTAGGCTGGACTATTGTAATTCGTTATTATCAGGCTGTCCTAAAAGCTCCCTGAAAAACCTTCAGCTGATCCAAAATGCTGCAGCTAGAGTACTGACAGGGACTAGAAAGAGAGAGCAGATTTCTCCCATATTGGCTTCTCTTCATTGGCTCCCTGTTAAATCTACAATAGAATTTAAAATCCTTCTCCTCACATACAAGGTCTTGAATAATCAGGCCCCATCTTATCTCAAAGACCTCATAGTACCATATCACCCCAACAGAGCACTTCGCTCTCAGACTGCTGGCTTACTTGTGGTTCCTAGGATACTTAAGAGTAGAATGGGAGGCAGAGCCTTCAGCTTTCAGGCCCCTCTTCTGCACTGATAAAAATGATTCTGGGGTGAAGTAAATCTAACATAACTGAATCTGTGAAATCAACAATAAAAAATCAAGTTAGTATCTTTACACAAATATACATAGTATCGAGGTCAAAAACATTTGTTCAAGATACAAGATATTGTAAGTTTTTCAGAAAATAAATTGTTTAAGTACTGAGAGACAATCTTTTTAAGTTCATCCACACAACAAAAAATAATCGTATCTTTACTGCGTTTCATCTGCGTTGTTTATTTGGTATAGACCCTTTTCACATGACGTCACACAACTTCCATTCGGCCTCGATGCTGGGGATCTTTACTTCCGGTGGATGGAGTTTACGCAGTCTAGTACATTTGCCACAAATACAGTATTAGGATATACTATGACATGCAGACAAGTTTTCACTGACAACATGTTCAAAACTGGACAAAGGCTACAAATTCTTCATTGAACATTATGGAGGTACGTGTTTTTGTCTTTTCTAGCTGTTAATTAAAAGGATGCCATTAGTCAGTTTTTTAGCTAGCTAACATTACATGACCTTTCTGCTTAGCAAATAGAACGTCTTTAGGCTCTAATCTTGATCAGGTCCTTCTAGTATATCCAGGGTTGCAACCTGTCACCATAAATAAGCAATCGTTTGTTATTTGGCAGTTAAATGTGGTTTCCCGGTGCTGCCTGAGCGTCCTGCAGTTTCGGTTGCCTACACACACCAGTTATGCTAATAGATTAACAGTAAATACATAAATATTCTCAAAAAACTATATATATATATATATATATATATATATATATATATATATATATATATATAGAGAGAGAGAGAGAGAGAGAGAGAGAGAGAGAGTATATATAGAGACTATATATATAGAGAGAGAGTGAATAGTATGCATTGCTTTTCATATATGCCCTGTATATTGTCTTTGCCAATTTATAATAAAATTTTACTATTACAATTTGCAGCAGCTCAAACTAACTATTAAAAGAGTTACAAACATGTACAGGGAGGTGATTAGTGTGGCTGTCCTAGTTTGCAAGGTCTCATGACATAATGAAATCTATGTTAAAATTTACATATCTCACTTTGCAGGTCCTCTGCCAGATCCTCACATCATGGCCAGCAGGGAGAAGTTGAAAGACACACGTCCACAAGCAGGGATATACAAGTTGCTGCATGGACTTGAGGGGTTTGAGGAGCTGATCCTCTCAATGAGACAGAGACTTGATCATTTCTAACATGACATGTACATGGATGTCTTCTTAAGTTGTAAACCCTGATGAATTTAGTTTAATGTTGTAGTGCAATTGATATGCCTTTCCTAAATAAATTTTCTCTGCCAATGCAAAATGGACTTAAATTGAGTATGTACTTCACACACACACATATATATATTTTTTTCAACAATCATTGCTCCATGTACAGTGTTTAATAGAATTATTAAATGTTTGCAAGAAACTGGCACAAATTTTGTTGTATTTTATGTTTCCCGTTCTACCTGTGGAAACCACTTTAATCTCAGTGCTTTTATTTAGATTGTATTTTGTATAATATCTTGAGCTAGCTGTTTGATTCATGGAGCTCATGTTGAAGCCAGGGAGCAGAACTGAACACGAGTCAACAGTTCTTTACTCTGTTGCCTGTTTTACTTGTCAGATGTTTCTAGAAGAGTCAAATGATTCGTTCTACTTTGATAGGAGAAAGTTTGGGGAAAAGCATCTTTTTTTTATACGTGCTGTTTTGATTTGCTGTAGTATGTGTTTCTAATCTGATATGGAAAAAAGATCCTGATGGCTTCAAAATAAAACAAGTGGCACAAAAAAGTGATAATTTCTGACATGAGATGCTTTTTTCCCCCAATATCACTTCTTTGCTTATTAAGTTTTTGTCATTATCAGGCTAGCAATTCAGATAAGATTGAATACATGTTCAATATGAAATGCTACTTTAAAATAACTCTCATTTTATGTTAGGGATAGTAAAATAGTGAATAGAATCGGTATTTGTGCTCAATCTGTAATAAATTCAATACATTTCACGTTCAGAAATAATTGTAGATATCTAAAAAAATATATATATATAAAGGCAAATGAGGTACAAAGCACCTTGAGGCGACTGTTTGTTGTGATTTGGCGCTATATAAATAAAATTGAATTGAATTGAATTCCCTCTGTGCCTTGGTCCAGTAAATAATTCTAGAAGCTGATGGTTCAACAGATTCCCAGAACAATTTAAATATTTCCTCTGAGGGGAATCGTGTGAAGAAGCAGAATTCCTCATAAGTTAAGCAGAAATGACCCAGCTTAGGTTGGTCTGTGAGGAATGTTAGCTGCTTTATTTGGTTCTCCAGCTCCATCACTTTTTGCTCCAGCTCCTTTATCCTTGCAGCCGCAGAATCTGCTATACTGTGATAGAAGGAAGACATGAGTATATTTATCTACACTGAAGAAAAAAATGAGCTAAATCCTATACATGACATTCATTTCATGCTAACTCTAAATAAGCTAGTACAATTCACTGTGCAAATTTGAAGTCACATTTATTTGATATAATATTTCAACACCTGGTTTTAAATATATACAACATATAGACTCTTACGCAGCTAAGTATCGTGTATTCATACTGTTATTCAGGTATGTGTTGTAGCTTCAGAATGTACGCCGGACATTTAGATCCAGGCTGTTTATTAGAACAGTGTTATATTATTTTATCATGTATATACAAGTTGTAACGGTACTCACCAGGAGATGGGGAACGCTAGTAATCGTGCTCCATAACATTAGCAGCAGGCTCACATTGGCTTCAATATCCTGCACGTCTCTCTCTCCCATAGCGGCTTCAATATGGGAACCCAGACAAGCACTTGTCCTCTCATTTGGTGTCTGACGAGTTTCCCTGCGACTCCCCAAATCATTCCACGCAAATCGTGATGGCACGGACCCCTTCAACAGTCTAACTCTTACATAAAGCTCCTCGGGCCTGAAGTTCTGGCTACACACATATGTATTGCCACACTGAATGGTAATCTTTGCACTTTCTTTCCTTCTAATAGCTGTTATCCATTTAAGTCGCACATTTTTATCTTTTGGGAAGTCATGAAAACTCAAATGTGGCTGTTTTCTTTTGCTATTTGAGCTAAAAGGCACACTACAATAGCACTTACTACTATGCTGTTCCATTTTGCACCCATGTATTAGCTGTACTGTTTACTCTGCTATGTTTCATTTCCGCATTCCGAACCCGGAAGTGTGAAAAGGGCGGATTGGCAGATGCTTCAGCGTATTAGCTGTGGCTACAAACAGGTTAGTTCGGAGTGTGTTGCTAGGCTATCATGCAGTGATTATAACATACCTATAAACTAGGGATGGCACGATACCACTTTTTTATGTCCGATACCGATACCGATCTTTTAAATTTGGATATCGGCCGATACCGATATAAATCCGATATTTAAAATTTATCTAGGCATTTAAAAACATTTTAAAAAAAAATTTAAAAAAAGAAGTCAACAGTCTCTCACACAACAAAATCAAAGTCTTTTAGTTGTCCCACATACAAGACTAAGGACCAGGGTGGACAGAGCTTTTTAGGCAGTGGCACCAAAGCTCTGGAACTGTTTACCACTCCAGCTCCATTTAGCTGTCTCTGTGGCATCATTTAAAAAATAGTTGAAAACTTTTCTGTTTAACCAGGCTTTCTGGTTTCTGACTTTATTTTTATTCTTTTAATATGGTAATGTTATTATGTTTTCAACATAGTGTTTTCTGGGGGTGGGGGTGGGTGGGGGGTTGATATTGTGTTTTAATTATTGTACAGTGCCTTTCTGTCTGTGAAAAACGTTATATAAATAAATTTTACTTACTTACAACAATAACTATCACCTGAATCCTGTTGCTTCTGTGTGAAAAGGTGATGCATTGGCTTATGATATGTTGCAAATTTCATTAGGGCTGCAACTATTGATTTTTTAGCAATTGACTATTCTATTTATATTGATTACCTAAGTAACTGGATAAGAAATACTTTTTTTCGGTTCATCTGCATATTTTAACTTCCGTACTGCAGTTTTTCCCTGTGTGAAACAAACAGGGTGGATGGAGCAGCTACAAAGTTCTCTTTTCTTCACTTACTGATCAGGTGGTTGATGAAGGACCTCCAGCTGTTTCCCAGTAAAGGTTTATGGAGGTTACAGGGACGAAAAAGACGAAAAAAAATTTCCTTCTGCTCCATCTGAGCTCACCGGCTCCGCCTCTTTCCGCTTGTGCAGACAGACTGCTCGTAAATCAGCTGACTGCTGCTGTTTTGTCATCAGTGTTTATGTTGACAAACTGGGGGCTGCGTGAGCGTAATATTGTAGTGCTTTATATTTACAAGCATTTTCCTAAATACGTTTCTACTGCAGGTCTATATTTAGTCACAAATCAGGGATTAAAGTATCAAAAATATTTTGACGGGGAAGGGGTTCTTCCGGTACCGGACGGTCACCAGTGCTAATAGCTGCACTCGGCTGAAGTAGAGAAAAAAAAAATAACAGCTGATTCTCAGCACAGCGAGCACAACTCACAAACAAGACAGAGAGCGGTGGAGGCGGAACAACATGTCAGCGATGATCGCTCACTGTCAAAGGGAATCCGTCGCAGCGACGGCGAACTTTATAGAATGTGCGGAGGGTTTTTTCCTAACTCCTGATCCCCCACTCCAATCCAGTAGGTGGTGGTAATGCAGCTCTAAGCTGGTTTGGTTAGCCGCAAACCCACAAGAAGAAGAAGACGACAGAGCACTGTAATGCAGCTAATGTGAGCGAAACGTTATTTAATGTATCGGATTAGATTTTTATTTCTCTCCGATATCCGATCCAGTAATTTAGGCCTGTATCGGACCGATACAGATACTGAATATCGGATTGGCGCATCCCTACTATAAACAGCATTAGCTGGTAGGCTATTTGGCTTTTAAACTGTAGTGTGGCTGGCTATTTACAGGTGAGGCATCGCTGGACTCAGAGAGTACTGATTTTTAAATTCATATTTATCACACTATAGATTCCAATATGCAGTGCCAGTCAAAAGTATGAGCAGACTCACATATGAATGGTTGAGTGTGTCCAGATTTTGACTGGAACTATATACTATCTGCAGCCAGAAAACTCTTAGCAAGCTAGAAAAGCAATTGACGAAGTCCTCATGCTGCTATGCAGGTACAATTCGCTGTGAGGACATAGTTCTCTGACTTGTTTACAATGACCCAAGCCTCATACACAGCGGTCGTGATTCCTTGTCTTTGACTTGGAAGAACTTCTGCCTTCAAGACACAAAACTCTGAGTCTGTGTCATGATATTTGACGTTCAGTACATGGCCGCAAATCACAGGCGTACGAACCCTCCCCAATATTGGAGACAGGCACTTTTGTCCTACACAAAAATGACACCGCAGAGATAAAAAAAATACTTGATTTTTAAATCTGTAACTCATATGCTTTTATTTTGAAGGCGCAACATCCGGTCGTTAAGTTTGACGTCATTTCCGGGGCCAAATGCTCCTAAATAAACAGCATGGGCATAACCAATGACTGTTCACTATTAAAGATGATTGTAACATACCTTATCAACTGCAGCCATTTCCGCTTCTCTTTCTCATCGGTAAAATGAGAGCTGAGTGTGTTTTTTTCAAGTCGGATCACTTGAAACAACCAAGGACACAGCATTGCGGCATATTGATCACGTGACAGTTTGGACCCGGAAATGGAATTCTACGTCATCACTTAACAACTGGATAGCGTCATGTCGTCATGTCATGGAGGAACGTGCAAGATGGCGTCCCGACCAGACATCTCTCTCTGAGCTCGTCGTTAAGTTTGAGTGCCGAACTCGTAATTTACAATTTAAGACCCTTTTTAGCAGAAAGAAGTGACATATTTTTCTCAAGTGTGAAGACTCTAAGTTAGTCCTATAACCCTGCTCAGCTAAGTTAAAGGTTCGCATTGTACTTCAAAGCTGACGCCACTAGCTAGCCAAACTCCGCTAGCAGCACGTGTTACGATGACCAAAAGAAATGTAAAAGAGAAGGGTAAAGGAACACTGTTAATAGACCCAGACCACACTTACGCAGGACTGTGCTCTCTGTTACCCTATTCTCCTCACCAAAGCCCCAACCCCAAAGAAAATCTGCCCTGAAATGGAGGATGACGCGGTCTCCAATGTTGACATCCTAAAAGCCATTAACAAGCTGAACGACCGCTTCTCCAAGTTTGAGGAAAGAGTATTAAAAAATTCCGCGGATATCGAGGTAATGAAAGAAAGCATGAAAAATCTGGAAATGCAGAACAAATAAACAGAGAACTCCGTGAAGTCACTGAAAGACCAACTCGCCTCCACGAAAGAGAAACAAAAGGATGCAGAAAGGTACAGCAGGAGGTGGAATCTACGGCTTCTACATCTCCCTGAGAAACAGAACGAGCATGTAAGAAAAGAGGTGCTGGAGATCATCTCCCAGAACATCCCAGACGAGGAAAACAAGCTTCGATTTATGATCGACACAGTGCACAGAGTCGGATGACCTCGAGAGGATCAAAGCTCACGCCCGATCATCATACAGTTCACTATGCGTACCTTCAGATACAAGGTGTGGAGAGCAGCCCTCAATGCAGATATTATAAAGAAAAAGAATCTCCGGATGGCCAAAGATCTTACCTCTCAGGAAAAACAAAGCAGAAACAAACTTTGGCCCCTTGTCAAGCAAACTCGTGCTGAAGGGGAAAAAACCAGATGGCAGGGACCTGCTGTTATCATCAATGGTGTGAGATTCCCTGCGTGAGTCTGTGTGTGTTGATCCAGATGTTCCAGTTGCCTTATATTTCTGTGAGTCCCATGTTTAGGTAACCTGTTACACACTTGCTTATAATGTTTAAAGATTTACTTCACTTCTTTTTGTTAAAAAAAAAAAAAAAGGGTGAACTAATACGTTTTCTCGGCACTTGATACTCAGTGTTTGATACTTGGAAAGTATCATTTAATTCTCTGAAGGCCTCTGCTCAGAGCTTTATATCGGGGTGGCTGTAGCTCAGTGGGTAGAGCAGGTCACCTATTGATCGGAAGGTCAGCAGTTCGATTCCTGGCTACTCCAGGTTACATGCCAATGTATCCTTGGGCAAGATACTTAACCCCAAGTTGCTCTCCGACCGTCCTGTCGGAGTATGAATGTGTGTGAATGTTAGCTAATTAAAAGCACTTAGCTTAGTAAACATGGAAGTGCTTGTATGAATGGGAGTGCATGGGTGAATGTAAACATGTTGTATAAGCGCTTTGAGTGCTCTGACTGAGTAGAAAAGCACTATATAAGAACTAGTCCATTTATATTTTAGTGTTATTGGTTTCAGTTCATATTGTTTTTTTTGTTTTTTGTTTTTTTTTCTTTTTTTTCTTTTTCTTCCCTTTCATGGCAGACTACTTTAATTCTTTGAAAATAATTTCTCTTAATATTAATGGTATCCGAGAGACCACTAAAAGGAAATCACTCTTTTTGTTCTGTAGAAGAAAAAATGCTGATATAATTTTCTTACAAGAAACTCACTCTGTTGAAAGTGATGTTAGATTCTGGAAAGCACAATGGGGCGATGAGATTTATTTTAGCCATTCCTCTCAAAAGTCAGCAGGTGTCGCCACTCTCCTCAACAGATTCAGTGGTGATATAATTGAATCTCTTATTTCTGATGAGGGCAGATGGATAATTTTGATGCTTAAACTGAATAACTCTTATTTTATAGTTTCTAACTTATATTGCCATAACAATCCTTCTCAGGCCAAAATTATGCTCACACAGCTTTGTGACAAACTAGCTGCTCTTAAAAGCAAGTACAAGGAAGCATATTTTATTATTGGGGGTGATTTTAATGATGCTCCAAATGATCTCGTAGACAGAATTCCGGCAAGAACAACTCAAGATTTAAGAGTACAGCTTTTATTTCTGAACAACTCTCAGTTATAGATATTTAGCGCTTTTTAAACCTGGACAAAAAAGAATTTACCTGGAGTAATGTTAATAGATCATTGCAATGCAGAATTGACTTATGGCTTATATCTCCTTCTTGCTAACAATTTGTTACAGAATCATCACATAATTATGCCCCTTTCTCTGATCATAAATTACTCATTATTCACCTAATTGGAAATAAACAGACAAATAACCTACGAGGCTATTGGAAATTTTCTAAAAGATGATTTATTCTGTAACTCTGTAGCCATCACTGCCAAAAATCTATTTAGTAACAATGGATCAAGTTATACTCAAAAATGGGAATACTTTAAATTTAATTAATTATAGAATTAGAAATACGACGTATTAAAGAAATAAAGAAAAATAATGTTGGAAAATGGCTATTATGGACAACCTCAATGCCTTAATACTGAAAGATTCTCTATCTGAAGAAGAACAAATTAAAATGAAAAGACTAAAAATAGACATGGACAACTTATATACGGATATGGCCAAAGGTTCCTTTATAAGATCCAAAGCAAAATGGCTAGAGCAAGGAGAGAAAAGCTCGAGTTACTTTTTTGCTTTAGAGAAACAAAATCGCAAAAGAAACAATATCTCTACTCTTAAAATTAATGGCAACACTACCACCAGTCCTTTGGATATTTCAACATATGTCTGCTCCTATTATGGTAATATTTATAAGTCTAATTTTCAAACCAGTCATTATGAAAAGTTTATTACCTCAATAAAAAATATCACTCATCCCATTTCAGTGCACTTCAAGCAAAGATGTGATGAACACATTACTAAACCTGAAATTCTGGAGGCAATTAAATCTATGAGTAAAGGGAAGTCGCCTGGCAGTGATGGGATTCCTGTTGAATTCCATCACCACTTTTGGAGCATCATTGAAAACCCCTTAATAGAATTTTTTAAAGAATGTTTGAGTAAGAAAGAAATCTCCACTACATTGAAGCAACGTCTCATAACTTTAATTCCCAAACCAGACAAAGACCACTTATTAATAGAAAACTGGAGACCCATCACACTCCTAAACACCAATTATAAGAGTCTCTCCTCAATTTTTGCTAAACGCTTAAAAACTGGTCTTAACGAAATCATAGGAGAAACTCAAACAGGTTTCATGGCCAAACGTCACATTAGCTCTAATATTAGACTTGTTCTTGACTTATTAGACTACTCTAACTTTATTGAATCCAAAGCCCTCATAATCTTCCTTGATTTTTATAAGGCATTCGACACTGTAGAACACAGGTTCTTACTGAATGCACTCCAGATCTTTGGTTTTGGTGAAAAATTTATTTCAACAGTTGAAATGTTTTATAAGAATATTGATAGCAGAGTTATGTTATATCCATATACAACACAAAGTTTTCCATTTATGAGATCTGTTTGTCAGGGGTGCCCCCTGTCTCCCTTTTTATTTCTAATTGTAGTAGAATTGCTTTCATTACAAATCCTACATGACCCAATTCTTAAAGGTTTATCTATTTTTGGTAAAGAAATAAGAATAACTCAACTAGCTGATGGATAATCAGCAGATAATCAGCAGATTGAACAAGCTATATCCCTAATAGATATGTTCTCAGCTGCATCAGGTCTGAAACTAAACAAATCTAAATGTGAAATTTTGTGTCTTTATCAGACTGAGGTTAAAACCATGCATAATATTCCTGTTAAAATTTGTGTTAAATACCTTGGAATTCATATTTGTAAGGACCCGAAGAAACAACAGCTTCTCAACTTCTCTCCCAAACTGAACTTTCCATCATTGGACAGATTCTGTTAACCAAAGCTGAAGGAGTATCACGTTTTGTTTATCCTGCTCTTTCTCTGTATCTTCCGGACTCAACTTTCAAGGATATAAATAACATTTTTATCAGTTTTGTATGGAAAAACAAACATCACCACCTGAAAAAAGAAATTTTATCTGGATCTAAAGAGGAGAAGAAGAAAGAGCTTTATTTGTCACATACATGCAGTGAAATTCATTCTCTGCATTTAACCCATCACACACATGGAGTATGTAGTACACACAGCACAGCATGGAGCAGGGGGCAGCCAGAGGGCGCCCGGGGAGCAACCTGGGGGGGTGGGCTTGCTCAGGGACCCACAGTGATGCCAGCCCGAGGATTTGAACCAGGGTCCTCTCAGTGATGAACCCTCTTCTTCTCCCCTAGGCCACCACTCCAGGAGGGTGGCTTTGAACTTCTGTACTTTAAAGATTTGAATTACACATTTAAAGTGAAATGGTTGAAGGAATGTCTGAAAGCTCCCAACTCTTTATGGTATTTCATCCCTCATAATATGTTCAAAGAAGTAGGAGGTCTTCGCTTTCTGTTATTATGTAATTACAATGTCTCTAAACTTCCTTTATGTTTATCTAAATTTTATCAACAAGCTTTGTTGGCATGGAAACTGTGCTACTCTCACAATTTCTCTCCGCACAAAACGATAATATGGAATAATGAATATATTACTAAAGGGAACAAGTCTCTTTATCTCCAAAACTGGGTTAATAGAAAAATAATACTTATAAAAGATCTTTTTAACAGTGAAGGTCAATTATTGTCCTATGAAACATTTCTGCAGAAAAATGCTTTTCCTATCAAACCCAAAGAATATAGATCTGTAGTTAACTCTATTCCTAATGGTTTGATTGAATTAATGAAAAGATATGCTAATCGATGTGAAACTTTTGATCCTCGATGTTCACTGTACCTAAATGGAATTCAACTCTTAAGCTATAAATGTACCAATAAACATATTAGAAAATGCTTTTATAACAAAAGGAAATTAACACCACGGGGTAAGACCTTTTTGGAATTCTCAATTTGAAGAAATCAAGTGGCGTAAAGCGTGGCTTGTTCCCTTTAAATTCTTGCTATTTAATAAAGTCAGAGAACTACATTTTAAACTACTGCACAATTTCTATCCAACAAATACATATATCGCTAGATTTTCAGATGTCGATGATAAATGTACCTTTTGTAAAACGGAACCATAAACTATCTCTCATTTGTTTTATAAATGGCCTTTTTTGATTAGTTTTTGGAAAGATTTGGAGAAATTTCTGTTTAACAAAACAGCAATTAGGTGTCAATTAGAAGAAAAAACATTATTTTTGGCCTTTTCTCTCAAAACTCTGAACATAACATTGTCAATCTATTTATCTTATTGGGTAAATTTTACATTCACAAAGCAAAGATATCAAAAACAACTCCATTATTTAGAGTATTCTTTTAATTGAAATTAAACTTTATTTTAATTCACTAAAATTTGTAAAAGAAAACAAGAAATCCTTATTAACCCTTAAATTTTATTCAGAATTCCTTGAATGAAAATGTCTGCCTTCTCATTATCTTTTTTATTTTGCCCTTATATTTCCATGTTGTTACTTACTTGATGTTTACATTTGTTCATATGTTTATCTATGATGCAACTGAATGTATATTATTAATCTGCTTATACTTGTTCTAATTGTTGAAAAAAAAGGTTAAAAAAACAAACAAACAAAAAAAAACATGTCGTCATGTCATGCCCCCACCCCCCTCTGAACGGAGTGTTTGGGAGGCGGAGACAGCGGCAGGAGTCAGAAACTCTTTTGAATGAGGTAAAATGGACTGTCGGGAATGTTGCCATGAATATGGCTTGTTTATAACGTCTTGTTGTCAGTTTACTTTCATATATATGTAACATAGGTAAAATGAGTTTTTGTTAAATCCCACTAAATTGGGAATGAAACAGTGCCATCTGTTGTCGCTGGTCGTACCTGCACTGTATAGCAGTTGTAGGAATTGTGGATCGGCCTCATGCATAGAACTGCTCGAGACGAGGTAACATGGCTGCGAATGTGTGAACAAAATATAATATTTGAGTCATCCCAGAGTACTTGAGAGCTAAAAGCTAACTATTTTATGTTGGGTATTATGCTTCATGTTCTGTTTTCGCCATGTTTTGCTGCTAGATATTGTTGGATTTTTTTGTATTTGTCACGATTTTATATCCCTGCATTCAGCTAAACTAGCAGCTAATGGTAGTACTGTTTTCCAGGCAAAACAGGGCTGATGTTAATTGTTCACACGATCTCTACCCACAACGACTGAATTGCTGTGGTATTTTGTGCAGGTACGTTACTGTGTACAATTTGGGAATTGTACACAGTAACGTGCATAACAAGCATACAGTAACAGTCCATAACAAGCATAATGACATGGTCATTATGCTTGATAAAAGACTTAGCCATTTTGTTTGGTGGTTTGCTCACGTCTTGTGATTATAAAACATATACATATGTAAATTATACATGCAATAATAGAAGAAAGTAAAAGATCAAATAGCATTTTTTAAGCTTTGCGCAGAGTATTTAATGATCTGTCTGGTTTCCGATATGTGTCCCCCCCAATAGTGAACTCATTCCTACGCCCTTGCTGCAAACAACATAATTGTAAGCATCCAGTGACTTGTATGTGTGTAACTTCTCTCTGGTGTATACGCTGGGTTTCTCCACCAAATACATGTATATATCCACCTACAGATACTGGGCCCCGTGCTAACATACCGTAGGGCTCAGGGAGTCAGTTGCCAGTGGTCAAAGTTAATTTTTGCAGTTTTCACGGTCTTTCGTTGATAATCCCTTACCGTAGATTGAAATGCTATTGAACTCCGCCATATTTTGATATCTGTATATAGTGTTTTTGATGTGTGTGTATATGTGTGTATATGTAAATGTATGTATTGACATTGATATATATATTTATGTATATAGTGCTTATGTATATGTGTATATTTTATTTTATTTTATTCTATTCTATTTTAGTTTTAGTTTAGTTATTTGTTCTTATTCATCCTTTTCATTTTTTCTCTGTACTGAGCTGCTGTAATGTGCAAATTTCCCCGTCGTGGGATCATTAAAGTTTATCTTATCTTATCTTATCTTATCTTATCTTATCTTATCTTATAATTATGTCTCCAAAATGCGCGCGCATTGCTACCTACATCATCATTGTTTACAAACAGTAAAAGTATTATATTATTGTTATAGCACTCCACAACTGAATAAGTCTATTTATTAGCAGTCACATCATTTACAGTGGTCATATACTTCATATAATGGCTAGACCAATGTCAATACTTCTATACACTGCTGTGCTCTACAACTCACCTCAGGCTCGTCTCTCATGATCTGGCAATGTTTCAACACTGTCAGTGGCATTTATCCACTGCCTCTGAGAGAGGGTGCCATTGAGCCAGTAAACCTCCACCTAAACATGTTGCGTTATCATGGCAAGTGGAATCACATACAACATCAGACGTGGCCAAAGTACTGACATTCTGCACTTAAGTAGAAGTGCAAGTATTTGTTTTAAAAACTACTCTGGTAAAAGTTTTAGTACTAGTTCAACTTCTGTACTCAAGTACAGTGGCGGTCCTAGCCTGTTTGGCGCCCTGGGCGAGCATCCCTGCTGGCGCCCTCCCACCCCCACCCCAACCCCCCATAGCAATCGCGCAGCAGCGCCTACCGCACTACTCCACTTGGGGGGTAATGAGCACCTGCTGTGTGGTGCATGTAGCTTTCTGCCATGGTCTGACAGACAGCTTTTAACAGAAGGTCCCCCCACTATCACAGGCACACTCAGAATTTCTTTTAAATTTTATTTGAAAAAACATGGAAGAAACTGAAATATTACACAGCTTCTGCTTACCTTCATCTTTGCTTATTTCTCCTGTTGTTCTTTTCTCTTTTTCCTAAACTGCACACCTGATGGCTTTGACCTTTTCCTTTCCATCTGCCGTAATTTGCACTGAAGCTGAATAGGTTATAACCACCACCCATCCACAGGGTTGTCAGATCTGACTGACAGTTGCCAGCCCAACACAACAAAACCTCCACTGAAACTCATGTTAATAGCACCAGGTGTGATATATATTTAACTAGAAGCACTCAGAGCGCGCAAACCTCCACCAAGGCCATAGGGTCACTGACGCTGTAATATGTGTATCTAAATACTTTGAAATAATCTTTCATCTTTCCCAGACAACAATAACCCCCTATCCCGCAATAGTGTGTTACCTCGACCAGATCGCGGCTCCTAACCGTAGTAGGGAGACCTCTGGTCTCTACTTCGCTTGGCTCGTGGCTGGTAACTAACTTGCTCATCCATGTGGGTCACCTTTAGCAAGGCGGAGAAATGCAGCAAGTCGAAGGATTTTAGCAACAGAACTTTTATTCCTTTTTCCACCGCCACCGAACACACTTTTTCCCTCGCGCTCGTCTCCCACGCTAGCCCGCATACACACACACGGGGCAGAGAAAAGTGGGTGGTGTCTCTTAAAGGGGAAGGCTCTGCCTGTATCCCGCAATACTGAAGAATCCTTAAAAAAATTCCTGGATCCAGATCGTGATTTGGATCGCCACCAAAATTTAATCACTTCTTCCTCTTGTCATTTCCAACTGCTCCACAAAATTTCAGTGACATCCGTTCATAACTTTTGGAGTAATTCTGCTGACAAACAGACAGACAAACAGCCAAACAAACAACGCGACCGAAAACATAACCTCCTTGGCGGAGGTAAATATACAGAGCTTTGGGTGAGTTGCCTTTATTTATAATTCAGCAGTTACTGTTGGCTGTAACCAGGCCAAAACTGTACAGGCATGAATGAATGAACCCGGCTGACTGTCTCACTCTCACGCCATCACTGCTTCACTCGACTCGCACCCCAGGCTGAGAGGAGAAGGGGGCGGGGCAGCGCTGTGTGTGTGTGACGATCTAGTGAAGCAGTGACAGCGAGACAGAGAATCCCCCGCCTGCCCCTTTCCTTCTGTTACAACCTGTCTGACCATTGCAGAAAGCTACATGCAATACACAGCAGGCAGAGGGCGCCCATTATCCCACAAGTGGAGCAGTGCGGTAGGCGCTGCTGCGGCGATCGCAATGCATTGGGGGAAGGGGGGCGGTCATGCCGCCCTAGATGAAATGCCGCCCTGGGCGGCTGCCCATGTCGCCCATATCAGAAACCGCCACTGCTCAAGTAAAAAAGTACAGGCTCTGAAATCTACTCAAAATAAGAAAGTAAAAGTAGCTCTTTGGAGGACGTTTCTACCTCTTTCTTATATCTTTCTCCATCTGAGTGAAGTTATCGCTCATTCTTTTCTCTCCCTGGAAATACAGCAGTTGTACTTTTAGCTAGCAGACACACTGTGTGACAAACTGCAGACACTTTTTGTCCTTTACTTTTTCTGTCACTCATTTTCCTCACCGTTCCAGCAGGTAACCTCTATGTAAAGCGCAACTTCTAGCTCTTTCCAGTCTCCGAGCGAGCTTTGCAGGAGCCTCTCCCTCTACAGTGTGGGGTGATTTTGTGAAAAATCTACTTAAGTACAGTAATGAAGTATTTGTACTTCGTTACTTCCCACCTCTGTACAACATAAACACTGTTACGCTATGAACTCTGGGTATTCGCTGAGGTTAAGCTCCTCTTTTGTCATTTCTCAAGTCCACTTCTTGAGCCTTAGCTGCTCCCACAGAGAAGTTTGATCTGAGTAGAAAAATTAAATCTGATGTCTGGCAGGAGCTGGAACAAATGTTTATACCTCAGCTGATTTCAGGTGTACCAGAGTTTTATATGAAACTCGCAGTGTGGAGTCATGTGACAGATATCAGAGCTTTGGGAAGACCACAAAGTTTTTTAGAGTCCCACTCCTCCCATGGTTTGGCTCTGTCCTTTGATGCATTGTAGGAACTGAGACCTCCTTCCACAGCACCGAGATCGTCTGATTATTGATTATTAAGAACAGAAGAGATGTGTTCTTCAGGCTGCAGGAATGTGGAAGATGTATCTTCCCTAACCCTAACCCTTAAAGATGTATGCACTCGTGCACTCATTCACCTGATGATTTTTACGGTGAATCTTTGTCCCTTTAACCCTTTATGTGCTCTTTTTGTAAGTCCACCCAAACACAGGTGAGTTCAGATGAGCCTGTGGCAGCTCAGTGCTGGAGGTTTAAGGACATCCTGAATGGACTTCGGTGTCTGGACTGAGCTCCCAGGTTAACCTAAAATAATTCCATCTGCTTACCATTGAGAGGCGCTCTAGCCAGTAAAAACACAATTATAGTCCTGTTTGTGATGGAGCTCTTCTCACCCTTCATCATAGAAGCATGATGAAAATGTAACAGCTGCCACAGTTCAGTGCCTTTCTCTATAAAATTTAAACAAGAAAATAAGAAAAATACTGTACAATCAGAATGTATATGTATATAACCCCTCACCCCCACCCCCAAAAAAACAGGCACTTACAGGGGAATAAATATGTGATAAATATACAAAATATACCAATGTGGCAAAAATGCCAGTTATTGCACAGAGGAGGGTTATGGTATCCTGAACTTACTAATATAGTACAGTGAGATTGTCAGGACGTGGAGAAGGAGGGGACACAGACAACGCTTAAAAAGGTGACAATGATTTGTTGATAGTGCGCAGTTGAGTGAGAGTTTCCTGAAAGGGGCTGGGCGAGCGCAGGCTGGGTGGTGGGTGGTGACTGGTGGCGTGAGGTTTGCCGAGGGAAATCCAGAGAGCGTGAGAAATGGCGCCTGTAAGCCAGTCTCCAAACATGCCCACATCACGGAGGAGAGACAGAGGAAAAAACAAACACATACACACCAACACACCCCAAAAACCCCCGAGGCATGACAGTATCCCCCCGCCCCCCCCCCCCCCCCCCCCCCCCCCCCCTCAACGGGATGCAGCCGACGATACTCCGTCACCATCCGTTTCTCCAGCATGTTAGACTGGGACACCCAGGAACGCTCCTCTGGCCCGTAGCCCTCCCAGTCCACCAGGTACTGGTAACCGTGGCCATGGTGACGTGCATCCATGATACGGCTGATGGTGTAGGCCGGCTGGCCGTCGATGATGCGAACAGGAGGTGGAGATGCGGCAGGTGGGCACAAAGGACTGGTGGACACAGGTTTAACTTGGAACACGTGGAAAACATTGTGAATGCGCATACTGTGCGGGAGTTTGGGCCGGACCGACACAGGGTTGACGACAGAGTAAATCTCAAAGGGACCTATGTACGTGGGAGTGAGCTTCTTGAACTCTGCGTGAACCGGCACGTGCTTGGTGGAAAGCCATACCTTCTGGCCAGGCTGGTAATCCGGAGCTGGGGTCTGATGGCGATCCGCCACTTGTTTGTTTTGGTCCTTGGTGCGCAGCAAGGCAGCTCGAGCCGACCGCCAGACCCGGCGGCAGCGACGGAGATGGTGTTGGACGGACGGAACCGTGAGGTCTTCCTCAATGGCTGGCAGCAGCGGGGGTTGGAAACCCTGGGAAGCCTCAAAGGGTGACATACCATGTAGCGCTGGATGAGAGGGAGTTGTGGGCAAACTCGATCCACGCCAGATGGGAGCTCCAGGTGGCTTGGTTGGTGGGGGCCACACCAACCAAGCCACCTGGAGCTCCCATCTGGCGTGGTTGGTTGGTTGGTTGGTGGAGGCCACACAGTGCAGGGCCGCTTCTAACTCCTGATTGGTACGTTCCTTCTGACCATTTGTCTGGGGATGATAACCGGAGGAGAGGCTCACCTGGGCTTCCAAGGAACTGCAAAACTCCTTCCATACTCGGGAGATGAATTGGGGCCCACGGTCCAACATGACGTCCTTGGGGATGCCATGGAGGCGGTAGACGTGATCCGTTAAAAGCTGGGCCGTTTCCAGGGCCGAGGGGAGCTTGGGCAGTGCAATGAAATGGGCAGCTTTGGAGAAACGGTCCACGATGGTCAGGATAACCGCCTTTCCCTCGGAGGGGGGAAGGCCGGTGATGAAATCCAGAGCGATGTGGGACCAGGGTTGTTTGGGTGTAGGCAGGGACCTGAGGAGACCAGAGGGAGAAGAGGTAGAAGGTTTGTTTTGGGCGCAGGTGCTGCACACTGCCACATACTCACGGGCGTCCTTGATAAGAGTGGGCCACCAGAAATACCGCTGCAGAAAAGCAACGGTCCGATGAGCTCCGGGATGACAATTGAACCTGGCAGTGTGGCCCCACTGCAAGACCTGAGCCCGAACCTGGGAGGGCACGTAGAGGCGATTGGGTGGTCCAGTACCAGGGTCCGGTTCGGTTTGGAGAGCTGTTTGAATGGCCGATTCAATCTCCCAAGTAATGGAGCCTATGACACAGGAAGGCGGCAGGATGTATTCCGGCTGGGGAGAGTGGTCCGAGGGGCTGAATTGACGAGACAGGGCATCTGGTTTCATGTTTTGGGATCCGGGTCTGTAAGAGATGGTAAAGTTAAATCTTGTGAAAAACAGAGCCCACCTGGCTTGCCGGGGATTGAGTCGTTTAGCAGCTCGGAGATAGGCTAGGTTCTTGTGGTCAGTCCACACCAAGAACAGATGAGTAGCTCCTTCCAGCCAGTGCCTCCATTCATCGAGCGCTAGTTTGATGGCTCACAGTTCCCGATCCCCAATGTCATAATTTTGCTCGGCAGGTGTGAGGCGGCGAGAGAAGAAGGCACAGGGCTGGAAGTTACCTGCAGACTGTTGGGAAAGGACGGCCCCCACCCCTACATCGGATGCGTCCACTTCGACGATGAAGGGTTTAGACAGGTCGGGTTGGATTAAGATCGAGACGGAGGTGAAACGGTCCTTAAGGAACTGGAAGGCTTCGGCCGCGGCAGGGGTCCATCTGAAAGGAGACTTAGGAGACTTAGGAGAGGTGAGAGAGGTTAAAGGATGAGTGATCCGACTGTAGTCCCTGATAAAGCGCCTGTAGAAGTTGGTGAAGCCCAGGAACTGTTGCAACTGTTTCCGGTCAGTGGGTGCAGGCCAGTCCAACACCGCCTTCACTTTTACTGGGTCAGCCCTCAGCCTCCCCTTTTTGATGACGAATCCCAAAAAAGGTGTTGTTTCCACGTTAAACTCACATTTCTCCCCCTTGACAAAAAGACGGTTCTCCAGCAGCCTCTGCAGAACCTGCCACACATGTTGCCGATGCTCCTGTAAGGATGAAGAGAAGATGAGAATGTCATCAAGATACACAAACACGAAATGGTTGATAAAGTCCCAGAGCACATCGTTAACAAGAGCCTGAAAGACGGCCGGAGCGTTGGTCAATCCAAAGGGCATGGCAAGATATTCAACATGGCCCAGGTGACTATTGAAAGCTGTTTTCCACTCGTCCCCCTCGCGGATCCTGACAAGGTGGTAGGCATTGCGAAGGTCCAGCTTGGAGAAGATGGTAGTCCCTTGTAAAAGCTCGAAGGCGGAGGTGAGGAGTGGAAGAGGGTATTTGTTTCTAATGGTGATGTCATTTAAGCCACGGTAGTCGATGCATGGGTGGAGGGTCTTGTCTTTTTTCGCGACAAAGAAGAAGCCAGCCCCCAGCAGAGACGTGGAGGAACGGATGAGCCCAGCAGCTCTGGCTTCGGTTATGTACTTCTCCATTGCATCCCGTTCAGGCTTGGAGAGACTGTAGAGACGATTGGATGGGTAGGATGCTCCCGGCTGGAGATCGATGGTGCAATCGTAGGGGTGATGAGGCGGCAGGGAGAGAGCCCGAGTTTTACTAAATACCTCGGCGAGGTCGTGGTACTTCTTGGGCACGCCGGAGAGGTCAGGCGGCGCAACGTCATCGGAAGACGATGAAGGTTGGACGGAGGGAATGGCAGAACTCAGACATCGCTGGTGGCACTGCTCGCTCCATCCAGAGATGCTCCGAGTGGTCCAGTTAATGTGCGGGTTGTGCTGTTGCAGCCAAGGGAAACCGAGTATGATAGGTGTCTGGGGAGACTCAAAAAGGAAAAATTAAATCTGTTCCGAGTGGCTGCCTGAGAGAGTGACAGAGACTAATTGGTCTTGTGGGTGATTTCGGAGAGTTTGGTGCCATCTAGGGCCAAAACCTGGAGAGGTTTGACGAGTTGGACGAGGGGAATGTTTAATTGAAGAGCCAGGGCTTGATCCATAAGGTTTTGCTCAGCTCCCGAATCGACCAATGCCAGGGCAGAGTGGCTACACAGAGGCAGGTTAATCTTAGCCTGAAGGGTCAATCTTAGTTGGGAGGAACAGGTGTTGACCGTGCCCACCAGTATCCCCACCGTTACTGACGGGCAGGTGCTTTTTGGCCGCACCGGGCAGGAATTAATGAAATGTCCGGTGCGGCCACAGTAGAGGCACTCACCACTCGCCAACCTCCGTCGTTGCTCCGCTGTCTTCAGCCGGGTGCGACCGAGTTGCATGGGCTACTCCTCCGAGCCACCAGGTGTCTCCTCCTCCCCTGCATCCCCCTCCCAGAGGTCTCTCCATTCCTCCCGGACAGAGCGGCAAGGGGCATGATGGGAACTGTAGTTTCTCAAACCGCGCCGAGTGCTGAGGCGATCATCTAAGCCAGGGGTAGGGAACTCCAGGCCTCGAGAGCCGGTGTCCTGCAGGTTTTAGATGTGTCCCTGATCCAGCACACCTGAATCACATATAGAAGTCATTAGCAGGACTCTGGAGAACCTGACTGCAGACAGAGTAAGTAATTCAGTCATTTGATTCAGGTGTGCTGGATCAGGGACACATCTAAAACCTGCAGGACACCGGCTCTCGAGGCCTGGAGTTCCCTACCCCTGATCTAAGCGAATGCAAAGAGAGATAACAGCCCCCAGAGACCGCGACAGATCTCGGGTGCCGAGTTCATATTTAATGTCATCATTCAAACTGTTTAGAAAAACTCTCCTGAGTGCCTTCTCCTCCCAGCCAGCCTCCTCCGCGAGGATCCTGAAGTCCACTGAAAAATCAGCCACACTTCTCCCTCCTTGCCTCACCCTCATGAGCCTCTGTGCAGCAGCCTCCGGACAGGTACCTTTGTTAAACACCTCTTTAAACCTGGACAGAAACTCTTGGTAAGACAGCTCGGGGTCCCCTCGCAACACAGCATGCCCCCAT
Organism: Archocentrus centrarchus; assembly: GCF_007364275.1. NCBI lineage: Eukaryota > Metazoa > Chordata > Actinopteri > Cichliformes > Cichlidae > Archocentrus > Archocentrus centrarchus. The sequence continues at coordinate 136,308 of NW_022060159.1, forward strand.
TCTAGCGCTCTTCCCCGTAACAGGTTAACCATGAAACCAATCTTCGCGCTGTCAGAGGCATATGCGGTCTTTTGCTGCCGGAATATCAATGAACATTGGGTGAGAAAACCTCCACATTTTGCCAACTCACCGTGGAAGATCTCCGGAGTGGGCAAAGCTTTTTCGAGGCGTTCGACAGGTTCCGGGGATACCGTTGCTCCTGGCTGTGGCAAGGACGGCGGTGTAGCAGGAGCAGAGTGAAGAGAATGAGCTTGTAACACAGTGGCCTCCAACATACCTTTAACGTCGGTGAGCTGTTGGGTGGTTGCCCCCAGCTGGCTGGACATCAAACATATGATTGTGACGCTGGAGAGTTTCTTCCTGTAGAGCCAGGGTCTGACTGAGAGGATTAGCGTCCGTAGTGTCTGTTTGTGGCTGGATCATTCTGTCAGGACGTGGATAAGGAGGGGACACAGACAATGCTTAAAATGGTGACAATGATTTATTGATAGTGTGTAGTTGAGTGAGAATATCCTGAAAGGGGCTGGGCGAGCGCAGGCTGGGTGGTGGGTGGTGACTGGTGGCGTGAGGTTTGCTGAGGGAAATCCAAAGAGCGTGAGCAATGGCTGGGGTGATGTGAGGGAAGGCAGGCAATCTCCAATCTCATTGTACATCCTGTATAATGACAATAAAGGCATTCTAAGACTCCGGCAGGGGTGAAGAGAGGCAGCGTGGCAGGCGGCATCTGGAAACGAGCTGGCGGTGGGGGCAAAACATGCAGGAACTTCCACAGCGGATCTAGGGCAAGGAGCGAAAAGCAGGTAAGTCAAGGAACAACGAGTAGAGAATCAATATACAAGCGGCCAACACTGACTGTGACTTAGTCAATGATCCAGCGAAGACTGAAGGTCTGCCGGCAGCTTAAGAAGTCTGCGTGATTACCCAAGTGGCACAGGTGTGGAGCAGTGCCGCCGAACGCCTGCCCAAGAAGGAGGACTCTCAGGTGGTAGCTCCCCCAACGCCCGAAAGCCAGTCTCCAAACACGCCCACATCACGGAGAAGAGACAGAGGAAAAAACAAACACATACACATCAACACACACCAAAAACCCCCGAGGCGTGACAGAGATAGTAGAAGAAGAAGTAAGCAATGAGTCCGTGAAGCTATTCTTGTGTATTATTGTGTGGTGTTCAAGAGTCTGATGGCCCAGGGTTAAAAACTGTTCCTCGTCCTGTTCATCCTGCCTTTGTGGGACCTGAGTCTCTTCCCTGATGGCAGCAGGTTGAACAGGTGTTGACCAGGGTGAGAGGGGTCTAACGCATCATCATTAGAGTCACATGATGACAACTTGACTCTCAGGACCACCTCCAAGGTGACAACCTCTCTAAATACCTGGGACTCCCTATCAGCTGTTAAAATTGGGGAAGCTTTGTGGATGAGGTGAAACGAAGTGAAAAGAAGTCCAGCTGCCTTTAGCTCAAACACTTTAAACTACTGTGACCTGGATGATGGAAAACCTGTACAGCCTAAATATGAAGCAACAATCTGATATCTGTAAAAACATCCCTTTAATCAAAGACCAACAATGTTTCTGTAAACTCTACTTTTGGTATGCTCAGTGTGTACATGTGACACTCATTTGACTGATTTTGGTAAAGAAATCCTACTTAAAGAATGCAACTAATATTAATAATAATAATTAAAACTGCAAGCAGCATCTGGCGGCCCTTGCAGCTCAGCGCTGCTCGGCCTTGCGGGGACCACGGGAGCTCCAGTACCGCGGCCCTGTCGCTGTCGTCGACCCTCTCGCACCGTTCCACAACTGTCCACTAGGGCTGGTTAACAAAGGTCATTTATATCCAGTGATGTCATTAATGTACCACACCTATGTCTCAAGCAGTGCTCTCTGATGATGCACAAAAAATATGGTGTAGATTGGATGATGTATGAGGGAGATATAACTGTTGGAATAATGTAGGGGGTGCACTGGAATAAAATTCCAATATAATCTTATTGGGCTCTTTAGAGGTAAACAAAGGTCATTCATATCCAGTTTGGTGCAAATCGCATGATGCATGTGTGATTTAGAGACAACCGTACGCAAACAGCGAGGGATTGAAATTGGCCATTCTACCACGCCCACATGCTCCAGCCAGCAGCCAGTGCTGAGAGAAGGACTCAGCATGGTGTTCTGTAATTGGACATGATCTTTATGAATGAAAGAGAAAAAAGGAAGATACATCAGTAAAGCGGTCACTTGCTGTTGGAAGGGGGCATGGCTAAAGTGATGTCACAAACAGACCACATGAACGTGATTAGTGCCGGTCTGCTATGACACACAGAAAGTTTAATTAAGGTATGACATTGTATGTGGAAGTTATTCCACCCTGATGTTTTATGACAAATGGTCAGATTTTGAGTTTTGGCCACGCCCACATACTTTGATGCAGAAAAAGCTTTTGATCTTCAATGCCTCAAGATTGCGCTGAGTGATTCTGAAGTCTGTATGTCAAAAGCTGTAGGAGGAGTTTGCTCAGATACAATGTATGTAAAAAAGACAAAATGGCATTTTTGATCCAAAATGGCCGACTTTCTGTTGGGTTTGGACCATGGCTCCAAGAGACTTTTTTGTAGGTCCTGACAAGTTACACAGGTGTACCAAATTACATATTTGTCAGTCAAACTATGGCTTGGGGCTGATTTTGTAAAGATTTCTAGGGGGCGCTGTAGAGTAACGAGGCCACGCCCACAATATATTGTGGTGGATTCCTGTTGGGGGTTGGATAAGGATCGATCATAGTGAGTTTGATGCAGCTGAGGTTTAATCTGTGGAATTTAGAGCCAAACATATGGTAACAGTGTGACGTCTGACTTGACCACGCTGCCACGACACTCAAGCGAAAACTGTCAGTGTTGGAGGCCAAGTTACACCAACATGTCTTCTGTCACTGGACACACTGTCATGTTGATTAGGTCACAGGGGTCAGATAGGGACCGTTTAAAGTAAAACATTACACTTCCTGTTCCCAGGGGGCGTGGCTTAAGTGATGTCATGATTTGGCAATAATTGTGTATTGAAGGGGACCAGATGTGGATGAATCCCAGAAGGTTTGGCATCTCAGTGAGTTTTTGTGTAGGAGATATAAGAGTTTCATGTTTCGTGGTGAAATGTCAAACTTTGAGATCTGGGCACACACCTTCAGCATGTAACTTTTATTCCCCCCATGCCTCAAGAGCAATCTGACCAAGTTTGAAACCAATCAGTCAAAATCCCTAGTTCGATGAAATGCGAAGGCTGTAAATCGCCAAAATGGGGTCAAAATTGGACCTTCAATCCAAGATGGCCGACTTGCTGTTTGGTGTAGAGCGTGGATGCCAGAGAGTTTTCTGTAGGTCTTGGGGAATTCTACAAGTGTACCAAATTTCACATTTCTACGATAAAGTAAGGTCAAGGGTATTTTGAAAGTTGCCGGGGGGGGGGGGGGGGGGGGGGGGGGGGGCTGTTGAGCCGTTTCTTTTGTGATTTTTTCGAGGACTTTAAAATACATAAATGGGGGTGGCTTGGGCCTCCTTGGCGTTGGGGGGGGGCTCTGCCGGGTGTCGGGCGGTTCTTGGCGCTTGGGGCCTCAGGGCCCGCATGCTCGGCTCGTGCTACGGGTGCCGGCCTGTGGGGCGGTGGGCTACTCATTGCCTCTGGCTCTCTGGACTCTTGCCTCTTGGCCGTGGGGCCTCCGTCTAGGGTCTCCCTCCTTCCTCCTCTGGGGTGTGCACTCGATTGCCATCAGGATGTGTGGCTTCAGGTCTTCTGAGCTCCTAGTGAGCTGTGGATGGCCAGGGTCCCCTGGGTCCTTTCCTATTTGCCTCTGGATCACGGTTGCAGTTCTTACCCTCATTGAGTACAGTCCATGACAGAGGCGCATACACACATTACTGCAAACAGCAAGATTGTGTGTATGTGTGTATATGTATATGCATTTGTATAGACATGTGAATGTGTGTATGTATGTATATCTTTGAGTATTTTTCTTTCCTTTCTCCCCTTTGTCTCTCCCCCCTCGTTTTTTTTGTTTGTTTGTTTGTTTTGTTTTTTTTGTTTGCTTCTTTTTTCCCCCCCTCTTCTCTATCCCTTTCCTTATTGCCTGTTAGGCCTGGCATAAATAACTAAATAAAAAATAAAAATACAAACATTAACAAGAATAGCCTATAGAAAACTTATAGAGCTGTTCTTGTAAAAGCAAATATGGTTGGTACATCATTGCATTCGGATCGTCTTTCCAATTGCGAAAACAGCCAGACATGACAGGCTAAAAAAAAAAAACAAAAACATAAATTTCACACTGTCCTCATGCATCCACCAAGTTTGGTGAGTTTTCATATATGTTTAGGCCTCCAAAAAGCCAACTGATTTGACAGAAGATTAATAATAATAATAACTAGAAGCACTCAGACAGCGCAATACTCCACCAAGGCCATAGGGTCACTGACGCTGTAATACGTGTATCTAAATACTGTGAAATAATCTTTCATCTTTCCCAGACAACAATAACCTCCTATCCCGCAATAGTGAAGAATCCTTGAAAAAAATTCCTGGATCCAGATCGTGATCCGGATCACCGCCAAAATGTAATCCCTTTTTCCTCTTGTCATTTCCAACCACTCCACAAAATTTCATCGAAATCCGTTCATAACCTTTGAGTAATCCTGCTGACAAACAAACCAATGCGACCGAAAACATAACCTCCTTGGCGGAGGTAATAATAATAATTCACACCCATTTTCCCAAGTAATGAAAAATCAATAATTAATTTGCTCGTTATTTAAGACACTTTAAGAGACCAAAAACTTCTTCTTAAATACTCAGATCTGAGTTTATATTTGAAAGCAGGATGGTTCTAAAAATGGAACAAGAAAAAGACCGAGAGGTTTAATTATGTAAAGTGTTCACCTTTATCCCTAGGTGAGTAAAGCTCTGTATGAGTTCATATTTGTTTTATTGTCTATAATGCTCTCAGTTGTGTTTTATTTGTTACAGAAAAACATGCGAGACTAAATGGAAACATTTTGCTCTTAAACCTACATCTCCCACAGTGCACCGGGTCTCGGAGGTGACGCAGTGGTCCCGGATGTGACGGGCACGTGTAGTGGGGGGTCTCGGTGTATGTGATTATGATGGCGGCTCCTCTGGAGGTTCTGTTGAGCAGCGATTCGGGCTCCCAGCTGTGGAACTGCACCGTATTCGACCCGCACAGCGGCTCCAGCCTGTTATCGTACCGCGGCGGCAACAGTGCGGCCCGTAGCCTCACGGTTCTCGGCGGGGAGTACCTGCTGTCTGCGCAGCTCGGCAAGAACTTCATCAACGTGTGGGAGCTGCAAAGGAAGGTAGGACGGCACCTGGCCCACCTAGGCTCATCTGGGCTCACCTGGTGAGAGTCACGAAACTGACGCACCGTCCCTCGGCGCGGACAGGTGCGCAGAAACCTGCAGACCTGAACGCAGAAACAAAGCGAAACGAAACTCCGTTCAGAAATGTGCCGCTTTAAGAGTCGCGCGCCCTTCAAACTCAAAATTCATTGAAAAACCAAAATCAGAAACGTTTTTCGGAACCATCCAGACCCGCTGCTGAATTCGGCCCGAAAAACATCCACCGAACCCCGTTTCCCTGTCATCAAACCTCACCTACGTGACGGCTGCAGCACATTGTTAAAGAATCTTGTTTATGAATCCAGATGTTTCCACACAGACTGCTGTTAGTTTATCCAGATGTTGTTCAGCTCCCGCAGATGTGAAGGTTAAGCTTTTCTGTGAAGCAGTTTATTTTGAAAGGGTGCTCCGACAGCAGTGTGTCATGATTGCTTTCCACACCTTTCAGTTTTTCATTTGTTTTGAGGCTGGGATCTTTGGAGACCTGAAATGTAAATGTGCCCTCTGTAAGACTCGCTGGCTCAGCTTCTGTTGTTTAATGACATTTTTCACAGTTCATGTTTCAGGTATATTTTTTCATTCGAATTTAACACAATTCAGAGGGATGAATATATTTTCTGAATGTTTGCGTATTGTAACAGCTATGAAGACCAGTAACATGTTAACATTAACTAATACTGAAGAACCAGCATGAGTCTCCGTTCTCATGAACGGGAGCAACATGCTGAACTTACATGAGACAAACAGACTAAAGCATCGATCCTGTCATGCCAGTATCGATCCTATACCAGCGTTGTATCAATATTTGGATCAATCCACCCGCCGCTAACATAAACACATCTGAGGGTGTAACTATGAAGCAAGAGTTACATATGTTGAGCTTAAAGTTTTCAAAATGATTAAGGTGTCTCTGTTCACCTGTCACCATGGTGACAGATACAGGTCACCATGGTGACAGATCCTGAACACCTGGCCCTAGATGTTCAGTTTATGCTCAAGAGTCTCGGCTGACCTTTATTAGATAGTGTAGAGTGAAAAGAGACAGACTGCCTGCTCACCCACTGAGCCACTCTGGCGCCCTCACTGAGAATATTTTAAAAAAATGAATTTCAATTTGATCACAAACTGAAGTGACTTCATGGAGTGGTGGGACCACAACCAGAAGTTTGAGAGTGCAAACGTCCGCCAAGGCAGCACCTTCTCTGGGGGGGTATTTCCTTCTAAGGGAATAATATTGTATTTTGTATGTATTCATTTTGTTTTTTTTGTTCTTTTTAAATGTACTTCCAGTTTGTAGTGCAGTAAAAATCAGATCAGGGCAGCATGACAGGTGCTTGATTCCACAAACATTATGTAGGAGCAGGTCATGGATAATAGGCACTAATTTGTAAATAATTGGACACGAGTAACTTGAGTAGGGCTGCAACTAAACATTATTTTGGTAGTCGAATAATCTGGCAATTATTTTATCGATTAGTCAACGATTATTTCAATCTTACCTCACCTGTTCAAGCCTGCCCACCTATTAACATCACCTTCTTGTCTCTTCTCACAATTAAAATAATGACCCATAAAAATACGAGTTTGAAACTAATCAAATGTATTTTTAACATTATGTGAGCATCACAATAAATATCAAATAAACAATGCATATTAAGGTGAATGTAATTTTGCAAATAAATAAATAAAAATGGCCTCTGTCCAAAAGTTCAAATAAGGCTTCAAATTAAATCAAAGATTTTCCAAAACAGCTGAAAAGTTTACAGATGATTCAGTTCATACAGAGGTTTACTATTCATAATGAAAAAATAAGAGCCGTCATAGCTGCTCCTGTTGTCCTTCACTTGTTAGATAACGTAACTGAAATTGTGGCGTTTAGCAAACATTATCCATGAGAGCTTGTTTCCGACAGGTAATCTAACAGAAACATTACTGTACAAACATTAACAGGTATCAATGACGCACTGACGTACCCATCCAGAGCTGATGTCACAGCTCCAGGGTGCCGGCGTTTTAAATGCTCAGCATCAATGCTGCCGCAGAAGGGTAGTATTTTCTATATGTTGACAATACACACCAAACTTGTAAGAATCATAGTTTCTAAATAAATAAATCATGAAGTTGACCTTGAAGCTCTTGGTGGATGTGAGCCAAATTAATTTTCTTTTTTTTTCTTTTTGGCCACAGCGGCTTTTTGTTGACAGTGTAGAGACAGGAAATGGGGGAAAGACACGCGGGCAAATGGGCGACAGGCCGGGACTTGAACCGGCATATGCATGTGGTCGCCTGCACCACCACTGAGCCACCCGGGCGACCCGTGAGCCAAATTTTAATGGATTGTTAACATGACCTCACTCTGCACCCCTACAAAGTTTGATCAAACTTTTTAAGCTATCGTGTTTACAGACAGAATGACACACAAACGCTACCAAAAACAGAACCTCAGTGGCAGAGGTAACAGACATGAACCCCAGTAAATATCTTTATTGTACCGCTCTATGTGCCCATGATGATTGTGAATGGTCTGCCATGTTGCTTTTTATGCTCTGTGTAGATGTCTGGCAGAATTATTACAGGGAACTGAAGCCGAACTAACTCAGTGTGAAAACATTTTAGTAAAATCAAAACTACACTTAAAAAAAAGAAGAAAGAATTAATGGCAAAATTTTTGTGAACTTATAAAATAAAAAAAAAAAATGAAAATGAAAACCTTTGGTGTGTGTGTGTGTGTGTGTGTGTGTGTGTGTGTGTGTGTGTGTATATATATATATATATCAGAATCAGAATCAGAATCAGAAGGTTTTTATTGCCATATGGGTGAACAGGTTCACAGCATTAGGAAATTGCTGCGGTACTTCGTGCTTACAGAAAGAAACAAATAAGTATAAAAACTATAAGACAATATACAAGTATACAAATTGCAAATATACAGAGATATTAGAGCTATAACTATAGCACAATATTACAAAATTACAAAATATACAGTGCAGAGACTAATTAAAAGATAGAAGAATGTAGACTATATTCCACTAATATGTACATCAGTGCAGTCAGACAGGTATATATATATATATATATATATATATATATATATATATATATATATATATATAATTTAGCAGTAAGTGACAACACTAGACTATGTTACCTTGCCCAGGCTGGGGTTACTGGGGCCTCACCTAGAGCTGGGCTTGGGGGAGGGGCTTGACAGCAAGCATCTCATAAGATAAGATAAGGTAAGATAGACTTTAATGATCCCACCTTGGGGAAATGTGCATATTATAGCAGCTTAAGTACAGATAAGGATGAAATAAAATAGAAAACACTATATACATAAAAAATATATCAATACACACATACATCAAAACACTATATGCAGATATCAAAAACACTATATACATTTGTAGCCAGTAATTTGCAATTTGTACACAGCATGCACAGTATGCATTATGGGTGGGAGTGCAGATAAATAAAATATTGCTCGTGGCCGGACCTTATCCTATGGTGCCCAGCTAAGTTTAGCCCAAAGGAGTTTGTCCAGCTCTCCACCCACAGGAGGGGTCCAGTGTAGTACAGATCACATGGTGGAGTCAAAGGCAGTTACTGAAACTGAACGTCACTTATCTGATGGAGAAGGAGCCCGAGCTAGTGCTTGAGGCTGAGAGGTGCCGGCTAGCTATACTCGGGCTGATCACAATGTGCAGCTTGGGCTCTGGAACCAGTTTCCTTGAGAGGGTTTCCACTGTGGAGATGCCCCTGGCAAGAGGCAGTGGGCGGGGGTGGGCATATTTGTATCTCCTCGGTTCAGCGCCTGTATGTTGGAGTTTCTCCCAGTGGTTGAGAGGGTTGCTTTCCTGCACCTCTGGATTGGGAAATGGGTCCTGACTGTCCTCTGTGTTTATGTGCCAAATGACAGCTCAGAGTACCCAGCTTTCTTGGAGTGCTGGAGGGTGCCCCCATTTGGGGACTCCATTGTCCTGCAGGGTGACTTCATTACCCTTGGTGTGGCTGCAGCTCAGGAGTAGAGCAGGACCTCTATTAACCAGAAGGTTGATGGTTTGATCCCTGGCTGCTCCAGTCTGTGTGCCAAAGTATCCTTGGGTAAGATGATAAGTCTCAAGTTGCTCTCCAATCATTCATCAGAGTGAACCACTCCCTTTACCATTTACCATTACTTTAACATTCCTGTGGGCAATTATAGTGAGACCTGGGATGGCCTGACCTGAACCTGAACGGTGTTCTGTTTTTGGACTTCTGTGCATATCACAGCCAGCTAACACAGAATAAGCCTGGATATGTTGATCTTACCTTGTAGTTACACCCACCTGTTCTGATGTGTTTTGTTGTTCAGGATCAACTGCAGCAGAAGATCGTGTGTCCAGGTGTGGTCACCTGTCTGTCTGCCTCACCTAATGGACTCTTCCTTGCTGCTGGAGTTTCTGAGGCTGTTTACCTGTGGGAGGTGAGTCAGCTCAGGCTCTGCTTCTTCTCTGATTAGTTCACTATAATTTATTTATTTTAAGCTCCAGTTCACCTGCTGACGTACGGACCAATAAGCAGACAGCGTGACATTAAACGGAAGTTCTTTCAGTAACTTCACTGATGTTCAGCTGGATTCATTCACGTCATCAATCAATCATTCAATCAAACAATGAATGAGTCATCTGCGTCCTGTGCTGTTCATTCAACAACACATGGGGCAAAAAAATAGAGAAAGAGCCTGTCCCAGCTGTCATAGGGCGAGAGGCAGGGTACATGCTGGACAGGTAACCAGCCTGTCACAGAGACACTCACATTTAGACCTATGGGCAATTTAGAATCACCAGGTAACCTAACCCCACTAACTATGGACTGTGGGAGAAAATCCACATAAACACCATGGAAACTCCACACAAAAAGGCTTCGGCCAGATGGTGGATTTGAACCCACGACATTCTTGCTGTGAAGCAGCAGTGCTAACCACCATGCTGGCCTCCATCTTTTTCCCCTTATGTAATTCAGGATTGCTGGGGGTATGAGAGGTGGGGTACATCTGGACAGGTCATCAGTTAATCACAAAGAGACAGATAAACATTCACACTCACAGTCACACAGTTAGCCTAATGTGTCTTTAGACTGTGGGAGGAAGCTGGAGAACATACCGACTCCCAGCAGGATTAACGTGGAGAAACTCTGATGTTCTCCTGTCCTCTGATGAACTAATGTATGGACTTAATCTGAACAGAAAACTTTTTTTTTAAATGTTTCCAACTGAGAAGTTATGTAAAGGCTCTTCATCCACTTCCTGATCCCACAAACAGCTGCTGAGATGATGCTAACAGAGGAGAGTTTAAGGCAGAGCATCATCTCAGAGTTCCTCAACTGTTTCTATCAGGGAGGTCACAGTAGAAGCTAAATCCATTAAGGAAGATTTGGAGGGTGAAATGTGAGCAGAGGAGTGGAGACCAGCTCGTGCTGTGACTCAGACATTAAATACACATCTCAGACTAACACACTGTAACTGCTACATGTGAACATCTGGTTAGAATAAAACTCCAGTAGACACATAGAGGAGGTGATCAGAGGCTAAAGGAGCTGCTTCACTCAGTTTGGCACAAAGATTCACAGATTTCAGGAAGAGCTCAAAGAGACCTGAGAGGAAATGATTTCTCCAGAAACTCCACTAAACCCAGAGTTTGAATCCAGAAGGACACAGTTAGAAGAAACATGAACATTACTGAGTTTCTAACAGTTTCAACAGTTTTTTTCAGTCAAAAAGAATCATATCTTTTTTTTCTTCTAGATCAGGTGTGTTCAATCTGTTTTCTCATTGGCCAGGTGTGCACAGGTAAGCTGCTGTCTGTCCTCAGTCGTCACTATCAGGATGTCACCTGTCTGAAGTTCACAGATGATAGCAGCCATTTTGTTTCTGGAGGAAAAGACAACCTGGCTCTGGTGTGGAGTCTGTCCAGGTGAGAAAACACCTGACGTGTTCTGTAACTTTTAATTATATTTATATCAGCAAAGTAGTTCATGACTTGAGTATGAAGTCTGCCTGTAGAGAGGTGCAGTCTCCACCGGGGGAGCTCAGGCAACAATTTTGTGTTTATGGGGTTCAGACTCACCTTCTTCGGTTGAAGTGTCAGCTGTGAATCTGAAATCTGCCGGGGTGGTTCTGAATGCAGACTATTTGTGGTCACCGGCTCTCTGTTTCCTCGCTGTGTTTCAGTGTCGCCCAGCTGGATATAAGCCACGCCCCCGAGCCTCGCCACATCCTGTCTCGTCACTCTCTGCCAATCACAGACCTGCACTGTGGCCTAATGGGAGCTCAGGCTCGAGTTGCCACCGCCTCCTTAGACCAGACGGTGAAGGTGAGTGCATGCGCCTGTGTCGATACCACAAATGTGTTGAGTGAGTCACAGCGAGCTGTTCATTCAGCGATCAGGTTATAAAATGAATCAAAGGTCTGATTAAATAATTAATCTAGATTAAATTAAATTAAATTCAATTCAATTCATCCATCCATCCATTCGCTTCCGCACATCCTGTTAAGGGTCGCGGGGGGGCTGGAGCCTATCCCAGCTGTCATAGGGCAAGAGGCAGGGTACACCCTGAACAGGTCGCCAGCCTGTTGCAGGGCCAACACAGAGGGACAGACAACCTTTCACACTCACATTCATGCTCTCATTCACACCTATGGGCAATTTAGAGTAGCCAATTAACCTAACCCCAGTAAGTGCATGTCTTTGGAATGTGGGAGGAAACCGGAGTACCCGGAGGAAACCCACGCAAGCACGGGGAGAACATGCAAACTCCACACAGAGAGAGGGAGAGGCCTGGGCCAAGGTGGAATCGAACCCAGGCCTTCCAGATGGTATTCTAACTGTGAGGCAGCAGTGCTAACCACTACGCCACCGTGCTGCCCAATTCAATTCAATTCAATTTTATTTATATAGCGCCAAATCACAACAAACTGTCGCCTCAAGGCGCTTTGTATTGTGGGTAAAGACCCTACAATAATACAGAGAAAACCCAACAGTCAAAACGACCCCCTATGAGCAGCACTTGGCGACAGTGGAAAGGAAAAACTCCCTTTTAACAGGAAGAAACCTCCAGCAGAACCAGGCTCAGGGAGGGGCAGTCATCTGCCGCGACCGGTTGGGCTGAGGGGAGAGAAAGACATGCTGTGGAAGAGAGCCAGAGATTAATATCAATTAATGATTAAATGCAGAGTGGAGTATAAACAAAGTAAATAAGGTGAATGAGAAACAGTGCATTATGTGAACCCCCCAGCAGACTAGGCCTATAGCAGCATAACTAAGGGATGGTTCAGGGTCACCTGATCCAGCCCTAACTATAAGCTTTATCATAAAGGAAAGTTTTAAGCCTAATCTTAAAAATAGAGAGGGTGTCTGTCTCCCGAATCCAAGCTGGAAGCTGGTTCCACAGAAGAGGCACCTGAAAGCTGAAGGCTCTGCCTCCCATTCTACTCTTAAGTATCCTAGGAACCACAAGTAAGCCAGCAGTCTGAGAGCGAAGTGCTCTCTTGGGGGTGATATGGTACTATGAGGTCTTTGAGATAAGATGGAGCCTGATTATTCAAGACCTTGTATGTGAGGAGAAGAATTTTAAATTCTATTCTAGATTTAACAGGGAGCCAATGAAGAGAAGCCAATATGGGAGAAATCTGCTCTCTCTTTCTAGTCCCTGTCAGTACTCTAGCTGCAGCATTTTGGATCAGCTGAAGGCTTTTCAGGGAGCTTTTAGGACAGCCTGATAATAATGAATTACAATAATCCAGCCTAGAAGTAATAAATGCATGAATGAGCTTTTCAGCATCACTCTGAGAAAGGATGTTTCTAATTTTAGAAATATTGCGCAAATGCAAAAAAGCGGTCCTACATATTTGTTTAATATGTGCATTGAAGGACATATCCTGGTCAAAAATGACTCCAATATTTCTCACAGTGTTACTGGAGGCCAAAGTAATGCCATCCAGAGTAAGTATCTGGTTAGACACCATGTTTCTAAGATTTGTGGGGCCGAGAACAAGAATTTCAGTTTGATCTGAATTTAGAAGCAGGAAATTAGAGGTCATCCAGGCCTTAATATCTTTAAGACATTCCTGCAGTTTAACTAATTGATGTGTGTCATCTGGCTTCATTGATAGGTAAAGCTGAGTATCATCTGCATAACAATGAAAATTGATGCAGTGCTTTCTAATAATACTGCCTAAGGGAAGCATGTATAATGTAAATAAAATTGGTCCTAGCACAGAACCCTGTGGAACTCCATAATTACCGTATTTTGCGGACTATACGTCGCTCCGGAGTATAGGTCGCACCAGCCAAAAAATGCATCATAAAGAAGAAAAAAACATATATAGGTCGCACTGGACTATAAGTCGCACTTTGATAGAATCCGAGACCCAGAGCAGAAATTCCATCTTGAACGGCAATTTAAAATAATAATGGATTAAAGAACAGGACGAACACGGTTACGCCTACGTTATGCTAACGTAGCACATTCAGCTACATTACGCACAACGAACACGTGTTCGGTATGTTAACGTAACATTAAGTTATTCAGATAACCATAGCATAAAGAACATACTAACAAGTTAACCAAACCATCAATCCATTGAATTCTTCATCCTCGGTGTCACTTCTAAACAACTCCGTACACTCCGTAGACGAAGCGCCGCTTCCTCTTCTGTGTCGCGTTAGTCAGACTCGTCGTCAGCTGCAGTTCCAATTATTCCAGCCTTTCTGAATCCCAACAGGATGGTTTGTCACTGAAGCCCATGTTTTCTTGATCCATCCAATGACTTCCAGGAAAGTTGGGTGGCGCATTCTCCCAGTTGCCATTAAGCTGTGCTCTCCATCCATCATCCACTGCGCCCACAGGTTACGCAAGACTGCCTTAAAGCTGCAGTTCACGGAGATGTCAAGTGGCTGGAGTATTTTGGTTTATGTGTTATAAATGTCACATATACGTCGCTCCGGAGTATAGGTCGCACCCCCAGCCAAACTATGAAAAAAAGTGCGACTTATACTCCGGAAAATACGGTAACCTTACTGTCTGAAGAAGACTCCCCATTTACATGAACAAATTGGAGTCTATGAGATAAATATGATTCAAACCACTGCAGTGCAGTACCTTTAATACCTATAGCAAGCTCTAATCTCTGTAATAAAATGTTATGGTCAACAGTATCAAAGCTTCACTGAGGTCCAACAGGACAAGAACAGAGATGAGTCCACTGTCAGAGGCTGTAAGAAGATCATTTGTAACCTTCACTAATGCTGTTTCTGTACTGTGATGAATTCTGAAACCTGACTGAAACTCTTCAAATAAACCGTTCCTCTGCAGATGATCAGTTAGCTGTTTTACAACTACTCTTTCAAGAATCTTTGAGAGAAAAGGAAGGTTGGAGATTGGCCTATAATTAGCTAAGACAGCTGGGTCAAGTGATGGCTTTTTAAGCAGAGGTTTAATTACAGCCACCTTGAAGGTCTGTGGTACATAGCCAACTAATAAAGACTGATTGATCATTTTTAAGATTGAAGCATCAATAATTGGAAAGACTTCTTTGAACAGTCTAGTAGGAATGGGATCTAACAAACATGTTGCTGGTTTGGAGGAAGTAACTATTGAAGTTAACTCTGAAAGATCAACTGGAGCAAAAGAGTCTAAACAAATACCAGCAGTGCTGAAAGCAGCCGAACATGAAGAATAATCTTTGAGATGGTTATGAATAATTTTTTCTCGAATGTCTAAAATTTTATTTGTAAAGAAATCCATGAAGTCACTACTAGTTAACGTGAAAGGAATACTTGGCTCTACAGAGCTCTGACTCTTTGTCAGCCTGGCTACAGTGCTGAAAACAAACCTGGGGTTGTTCTTATTTTCTTCAATTAATGATGAATAGTAAGATGTCCTAGCTTTACGGAGGGCTTTTTTATAGAGCAACAAACTCTTTTTCCAGGCTAAATGAGCATCTTCTAATTTAGTGAGACGCCATTCCCTCTCCAGCTTTCGGGTTATCTGCTTTAAGCTGTGCGTTTGTGAATTATACCACGGAGTCAGGCACTTGTGATTTGAAGCTTTCCTTTTCAGAGGAGCCACAGTATCCAAAGTTATACGCAGTGAGGATGTAAAACTATTGACGAGATAATCGACCTCACTGGGAGCAGAGTTTAGGTAGCTGCTCTGCACTGTGTTGGCACTGAAGAGCATAACAATGAAGGAATTAGATCCTTAAACTTAGTTACAGCACTTTCAGAAAGACTTCTACTGTAATTAAACTTATTCCCCACTGCTGTGTAATCCATTAAAGTAAATGTAAATAATCCAAACTGGTGTGACTCTGGTCACAGGGACATAAACAGCTGATGATCTTTATCTGACCCATAATCAGGAGCAAAGGTTACCGTGGTACGATGAAGGGACGTTTACTTAGTTTAATTCTATTCAGTTAAATTCATTATTTAAATCACAGCAAACAGTCGCCTCAAGGCACTTTATACTGTAAGCTAAAGACCCTTCAATAATACAGAGAAAACCCAACAGTCAAAATGACCCCCTATGAGCAAGTATTTGGCAACAGTTGGAAGGAAAAACTCGCTTTTAACAGCAAGAAACCTCCAGCAGAACCAGGCTCAGGGAGGGGGGGGTCATCTGCTGTGACCAGTTGGGGCTGAGGGGAGAGAGAGAGGACAAAAGACAGTCTGTGGAAGAGAGCCAGAGATTAATGATAACTAATGATTAAATGCAGAGTGGGGTATAAACAGGGTGAAAAGAGGTGAATGAAAAGAACTACATCATGGGAACCCCCCAGCAACTAAAATTGATGCAGTGCTTTCTAATAATACTGCCTAAGGGAAGCATGTATAATGTAAATAGAATTGGTCCTAGCACAGAACCCTGTGGAACTCCATAATTAACCTTAGTGTGTGAAGAAGACTCCCCATTTACATGAACAAATTGGAGTCTATGAGATAAATATGATTCAAACCACTGCAGTGCAGTACCTTTAATACCTATAGCAAGCTCTAATCTCTGTAATAAAATGTTATGGTCAACAGTATCAAAAGCTGCACTGAGGTCCAACAGGACAAGCACAGAGATGAGTCCACTGTCAGAGGCTGTAAGAAGATCATTGGTAACCTTCACTAATGCTGTTTCTGTACTGTGATGAATTCTGAAACCTGACTGAAACTCTTCCAATAAACCGTTCCTCTGCAGATGATCAGTTAGCTGTTTTACAACTACTCTTTCAAGGATCTTTGAGAGAAAAGGAAGGTTGGAGATTGGCCTATAATTAGCTAAGACAGCTGGGTCAGTGATGGCTTTTTAAGTAGAGGTTTAATTACAGCCACCTTAAAAGCCTGTGGTACACAGCCAACTAATAAAGACAGATTGATCATTTTTAAGATTGAAGCATCAATAATTGGAAAGACTTCTTTGAACAGTCTAGTAGGAATGGGATCTAACAAACATGTTGCTGGTTTGGAGGAAGTAACTATTGAAGTTAACTCAAAGTTCAGTTTCTCCTTTTATTTGTTTTTCACTCAGTGGTGCCTGAAGCATAATGCATTGTGGGAGATCAGCTTGTACCCACTGTGTCCTCTTTAAAGCAGCGAGCTGCTCATGTGTCTGTCAGAATAAAATCAGTGTTGGTGGGTGGAGCTCATCTCTGATCTGACTGGTTGGGCCCCTGTGGGGACAGAAGGACCTTCCTGTTTAGATCAGAATTCCTTTAATCTGGTTTCAGTTTATCAGTTTAATTCAGTTTACCGTTAAAAACATGACAACACGGGTTGTCTCCATGGAAAAAAGAAACAGTCGCCTAATCCTGTCTTCCTGATTTGTTGAAATGCTTTTCCTGAATGCGAAGTGTGTGTGTGCGTGCGTGCTACAATACAAGCATGCTGCAATATATGTAGAGACAGGTTAAATCTGACCAATCACAGCCCAGCACAGTCTTTAGAGTCTCAGTCAAGTCTGAGGTGTTTGTTTCTGCTACCTGTCCAGGTGTGGGAGCTGTCCTCAGGTGAGCTGCTCCTGTCAGTCCTCTTTGATGTGGAGATCATGTCTGTGACCTTTGACCCTGCTGAGTACTTCCTGTTCTGTGGAGGAAGTGATGGAAGCATTTTCCAGGTGTCTCTATGTAGCCAGGTGAGTCTTGGTCCTCTATCTCATTTTCTCAGCTCATTTGTCTGCCTCACCTCCTCGTATCTTGGCTCCTCCCATCTGCAAAGCAAGCAGCGTAGGGGAGGCGGGGTCATGAGGAGAGGGATTTGATCCTCGCGTCAGAGCCTCAGTTTAACACTGTTAATAAAGTTTAAATGTTGGAACTGTGTGTATCTGCAGAGTCTCAGTCGGGAAAAGTCGTTCCAGTCGGACAGTGAAGGAAACCAGGTGTTCAAAGGTCACAGGTGAGACTGCAGATTTTTGAAGATAAGATTCATATTTAACTTAAATGATGTCTTTTCCCTCATTATGTTTGACTTTATTGTTCAAATTTTATTGATATAAAGATTTCATATCATCATATTTGGAAATAAATTGATAGATTTTAAAGATGAATAAACCTGCAGACCTCAGGTTTGTCACATCATCTCGTGACAACAGGAAGTGTAGTTATTTTAAATGTGGGTTATTTATTGATCTCTGCAGTTTATTGATCAGTCAGCTCTGACTCGTCCACAGAGGATCCATGTTTGAATCTGGAGTTTCTTCTTCAGCTCTTTAGGGCTTGCTGGACTCATGGGAGTCTGTTTGGTCTGAACTGTTGTATCACAGTCGGCTGCCTCTCGAGCTGGATTAAGCTTGCACTCGCCAAGCAGGGCACGTAGCAGGAAATATGAGCTGAACATAGACTTAAAACAGGCTTGTGGCAAACGAAACAAAAGTGATTAAGAGTTCTTGTAAATCCTTGTAAAAGGTGTTGTGATCTTCAGGCGTAACACCTTCAGGTATCAGAGCTTCTTCAGGTCATGCTTGATAAGCTCTCTGAGATTCACTGACTCTGCAGGTGTTTCCAGGTGAGTTAGATGTGGATTTGTCCACATTCACTGTGAGGAACACACAGAAGGAACTTCCTGCTGGTGATGGTCTGTAAGCTGGAAGCAAGCTGATAATTAATACACAGCAGTTTGAGTAATGGAGGGAAAACTCAGATGACTTGAGCTCACAGAGAGGCTCCCTGATCTCAAATTTGTGATCCACTGTGACAGTGGTGGTGATGATAATGTTGATGATGATGATGGTTAGCGTTAGGATTTGCAGGTTTTATCCTGCCTTTGGAAACATGCTCACTCTCAGCCCTGGATGCTCTCATGTGTCTTGAGTTTTACTTCCAGTAAATGATGAAATCATGAAGGTCAGAGAGAACCAGCAGACTGAGTTAGAAAGATTAATGTTCAACAGATCCAGTCTTTCTCTGAGTTAGCTGACTAAACAAAACCTGAAAATGCAGTCTGAGATCATCAGAGATCGAGCTCCGCCTCCTCCAATCGAAGACATGACCAGAAGAACTGGTGACCGAGGTCTATAAAATACATCAGTGGGCCTAACCTGAAAACCTGTATTATCATTAATCACATGAATTCATTATCGCCTTAGGCTCATCGAGCAGAAAATGAATTAACCTGAGTACTGTTCGTGCTGAGATTTGTCACAGAGTAGGGTGTAGCGGAGAAGGCAGGGCTCTAACTCATCCTCTGATGGTTGCCTCTGATCATCTTTGATTGTGTGTGACTTGGGGTTAGGGTTATAATAGTTTTGTATTTTACATTATAGTTTAGTTTTAGTTAGTTTTTACTTTTATTTCTCTAATTCAGTTAGTTTTAGTTAGTTTCAGTGTTTTAGTATTTTCATACTTAATCAGGTGCAAGATTCAAGGCGCAAAAGTGGTTATTGTGTAATGAAAACGCGACACAAGATACCCTTTAAAGAAATATATTCAACAACCAACTGTTCACAGACAGCAGCACTACATGAACATCAACAGGGAGAAACAAAGAAAAATATGAACTCCAAAACTCAATAAATTCTACAATAAACTTCAGCATCAATGCAGCAGATTAATAACACCTACATGTGGTGTTTGACAAAAACAAACTCTTTGAAGGAGTCAAAACACAAATCCAGCTGCATCCTGATGTTCTCACCACCTGATCCTGCTTCTGTTTTGGAGCTAGCTTGGTTAGATGCTCCTAATTAGACTTTCAGGGTCTTTGTGGCCTCTGTACACAACCTACGAAGTGGCCGACCTCATGTCCACATTTATGCTTGTGTAGCTGGATTGTGTGTGTTAATTGTCTTGTGGTTGTGTGCTGGTGTTTTATAAGCGGTGCAGGCTGGGACTTTTTTTGGTCCTCACTCTTTGTGCTCAGTTTTTTGGCTGCAAACATATTTGTCTCTGTTTTTTCACTTCCTTCATTCCCTCACTTCCATTCCAATAGTTTCAGCAGTCTCCCTCCAGGAATTTGCTGACATTTGTGAGTCCTTATATTGATGCTTTGATTATTATTCCTGATTGTTATTATCTGACTGATAAAGTAGCTGGCAAAAAGTAGCCGGAAACACACAAGGACTAAACAGGTTAATCACAACGTTGTGGGCTGTGTGGACCTGACAAGTAGTCACATTTCTCCAGAGGTGAACATCAGGTTACCTTGTAGGATGAGAGCGGTTTCTGTAGCTGCCTTGTGTGCGCTTCTCAGGTGGACTTCATCATCCACAACAAGCTGCTATCTGTGCGATCGTACTCCCATATGGGACTCTTGCTGCTTTCTTGGCAGACCACTGCCATAACTTGGAGGACCAGTGCTGTGAGTGCACACACATGCACACGCTGCCCGATGGCGCTCCCAGCTTAAGCTCGAAGAGTGTAAAATTTATTTCATATCAATCAACAAGGCTTTAAAAAAATGACAAACAAGGAAATGAAAGTCAGTTTATCGATAATTTCAGTTAGTTTTGAAAACTCACAGTTCGCTTTTAGTTTTTTATTCCTTTTAATTATAGTTTTATTTATCTCAGTTAACGACAGTGTTTTTTCAATTTCAGTTTTTGTTATTTTGTTCGTTTTCGTTAACTATAATAACCCTGCTTGGGTTTCAGGTTTTGTTAAACCAGCTCACAAAGAAAGCCTGGATATGTTGAACTTATTCATAGTTACATCCCTCCAGACTCCAGTTTCATTGAGCCTCAGCAGAGGAGAAAAACTTCATCTGTGAGTTAGAGGAGTTCAGGGAGGAGCTGAGGAGGAGCATTTATTGGCCAGGTTTATTTTTAGGCATTTACTGAACCAGGTTTGATTAACTTTATTGATTGAGGTTTATTGATCAGTGTTTGGGGTGGTTTTTGATTGTGGTTCTGGGTTATCCTCAGGAACCTGGTGACATGTCTCTCAGTATCAATGGATGGGACTCTTCTCCTGTCAGGCTCACATGATGAGACGGTTCGACTGTGGGACATTCAGAGCAAACAGAGCATCCGCTGCCTCGCACACAAAGGTAAGCCCTGCCCCCTGCAGCAGCATCATGGTTTAGAGTTTTTCTATCTGTGCTGCCTTGCTTAAGGGAACCTTCTCCTGTCACCTGTGGGACAAAAATTATTTAAACTGTCACCAGAGGGGGCGACATTTCACCTGAGGGAAGGTTTGAGGCTCTGTTCTCATGGTAGCTCAGGTTTGTGTGTGAAGGAGGCTCAGAAACATTCGCAGCTTTAACATCTCAGATACTCTTAAACACTTGTTTATTGGAAACAATCAATACTCTGCAGAACAATATGTAAAAGTTCTGCTGGGCTAAAACACACTAAAGTTCCTCACAGGGATGAGAAATTAAAGTTTTCAGTGGAATTAAAACATCTGGCTATCTATTGATCTGTCTGTGGATTTATCAGCCTGTAGTTTACTGAGCCTTTAGTTGAAACACAGTAGAAATGAATCAGCTGTTGTTTTTCCGTCTTTATTCGGTTCTGCGCCTTGTTTGTTGGGGTCAGTCATAACACAGCTCACTGAAGGCTCATCAGAGGCTGTGATGATAAATCTGAACACATTTCCTGTGGATTTGTTCTTTTTTAGAGGTCTAGTTTTTATTTTTATTTCAGTTTTTTCAGCTTCTGGTTCAGCTCGAGTTCCCTGTAATAACCTTTAGGTCTGATTGTTTTACACACCTGTTCACCTATGATTTATCAGCGATTCTTAGGTTAACAGGTGACGTGTTCTTCTGTCATTAAAAATGTTTCTGTGGTTAAAGTCTGAGCAGGTAAGAAGGGTGAAGTGAACCTCCTCCTCTTCTTGTGGCTTAAATCAGGAGTCAGACATGTTGGAGGTGAAGGTGAACTGAGCCTTCTCCTCCTCCTCCTCCATGGCTGTTGCTAGGTTATTAATGAGTCTGGTGGCGCTGGCGGCCGGTGTCTCCTCCTCTTGTTTCTGTTTGATAATAAGTGGCATTGTGGCGCTGTCAGGAACAGGAGGAGGGACCTTCCCGCCGTGATCGTGACTGGCATTTTATAATTAACCAAATCCTCCGTGCTGACGCCACCTCACTTCAAACGGCCTGTCTGTGACCGTAATCCCTCTTTTGGCCGGATGCACGGACTCGCGGTTGCCTCCCCCGCCCCATCACGTTTCTACTTCTCCTTCAGCCGCCGCTCACAAAGAGCCAGAGTGAATTTAAAGAGAAAGCTTCATCCTCCGTGACGGCAGCGCCTCAAAAGGATTCGTCTCAGCAGAGCAGATTTCGTTTCTCGCAAACACGTGAGGGAAGGCGCTGCGCTTGCTCTCAGTCCGTTTGTTTGAAACCTGATCTGTCAAACCATCTGATTTTAACAGATATTTTGGAATTTTTAGACCTCATTGTCTGCAGATTCAAAATTCATCAGCATAATGAAACATGATGATTTTATGAAATGCTTCATAAAATCATCCACCGTCCACGTCAGACTCCACCTGCCGATAAAGGTCCTGCGATCTGGTGGAAAGAGGTCAACATATACAGGATTATTTATCTGGCTTCACTAAACATGACAAATGTTGTCACCTCAACACAGGTCTCTGAATCCAGCTGTGTGCACAGGGAACCAGTGTTAGACAGGTGTAGATCTACGTGTGGTGTTAGGCAGGTAGAACAAAATGTAAACCTGAAATAATCTGAGGAATTATGTTTAATCCAGACTGAAGCGGAATGTTTATGGCGTTATTTATTTTTCACTGAATGAAGAAACAATGACAACCCCCGTCACCATGAGACCGTGGGGGAGCTGAGCAGTCAGACACTGAAACATCCTCGCTGCAGGAAGGAGCGCTTTCACAGCTCATTCATCCCAACAGCAGTTAGACTGTACAACACATCATGATGTCATGAGTCACTTGGACACTTTACCTCCTCTGCCATCACTTTATCCATACAGTATATATACATTTTATTTATTACACTCTCACCCATATAATGCATACCATGTATGCTGTGTACCTTACCGGCTACAAATGTATATAATGTTTTGATATCTCTATATAGTGTTTTGATGTGTGTGTATATATGTGTGTATATGTGTATTGACATTGATATATATTTTATGTATATGTGTATAGTTTTTCTATTCTATTCTATTTTATTTTATTTGTTTTTATTCATCCTTTCATTTTTCTCTGTACTGAGCTGCTGTAATGTGCAAATTTCCCCGTCGTGGGATCATTAAAGTTTTACCTTCATATCTTATTTTATTTTTATAAAACATTTATAAACGAAGCTGTCGCTCAGCCTGAAATCACAATGATGTCATGTTTTAATATGGAGACGTTGTTGACGGTCATCACAGAAACTAATGCACTCACTAGCGCCCTCTGTTTGTGCTCGAGTAAATGTCACAGATTAAATACTGAAGACTCAGCTGCTTCTCCAGTTCAGAGGTGGGGTACACCTGGACGCAGAGAGACAGACAACCGTTCACACTCACATGCATGACTCTGAACTGTGGGAGGAAGCCAGAGAGAAACCACGCAGTCACAGGGAGAACATTCAGACTCCACAATGGAAGAACCCAGCCAGCCAGTGGATTCAAACTGAGGACCTTCCTGCTGTGAGGTCACAGCGCTGACCACTGTATCACAGTGCCACCTGCTGCCTTCATTTATTTTCATATATTTAATTTTCTTTGAGGACATCATGGCCAGATTTAGATGATCTTCCTGGCTGTATTTAGTTATTTTGTTTCCTGGAGAAGCTGTATTTCAGTCCTACAAGAATGATGAAACCTCTCAGGACGTGGTCTCTTTGTGAGACTTTAATATTGGTTTTAAACACTCATTTCTCAGGTTGAAGGGGAGCAAGTCAGTTTAGGAGCTGAAATCTCTGAAGCGATCATCCTGATTGATCTGAGACCCTCTGAGTGGTTAAGCTTCACATCAGGACTCAAACATGTTTGTTTGCATGTTCACATTTTTCTCAGAGCTCAGACCTTCAGCTGGGTGAGCAGTCTGTCGATGCGCTGTCCTCGTGGAGACCCTGCATTCCCATCAGTATTATGAAACTAGTAAAACTGTGAATTTCCTGCTGTGACAGAAACTTTTTTTTATAAATGATTATCTGTGGGCTGGTTTGAATCCGGCTGCTGTGAAATAAACCAAATAAAGTGTGAGGTTCAGTCAGAGTTCATGAGAGGAATGGGAGATGTGGATCAGTCTGAGTGCTTCTGCCTCCTCCGGGCTGTCGGCTCTCAGCATGTCAGATCTGCGACTGTTATTAAGAAACATCCGTCTGACAGCAGAGCACCGCTCCTGCAGGCACTAGAGAGAGACCTCCACTCTCTGCCACCACCTCCTCATCTCAGGATTCATTACCCCAAGAGGCTGAGCGAGATGCAGACAGCTCTAAAAGAACCTGAACACATCACGCTAGAATAAAGAAGACAGCCCTGAGGACACGATGACACCTGAACACACCACGCTGCATTAAAATGGACTGCACAGAGGACACCTGAACACACAGCAGTTGAAATTGATAACATTTTCAGTCACAAACATCCTGACATGTGACTCAGGTGAGCCTTCTTTGCAGTGCTCCTGACTGTGTTCCTTCAAACTGCAGGTAGACGATCATATTTATTTTTCCACCAAATTTGGTAAACATGAAGGTGCAGCCTTCACGGCATGCCGAGCCATGCTGTCATGTGATCGTTGTTAGAGTTGAATTGAGGTCTAAAATCCTCCTCAAAGTGCGTTCTGGTAGCTGTAGGACTTAGCAGCAGTTCCCAGTGCTTCATGCCGGGAGGTTTTTCCTGTCCTAGATTGTTCTGGCGTTTCTCTGGCTGTGCTCACCTGATGTTTTCTGCCATTATAAATGAGCTGTTTTGATGGTGGCTCTGCTCGTTCTTGGAGTGAAGAATCAGAGTCACTTCCTGAATTGTTCACTGGTTTCCTGCAGGTCGTTTGGAAACTTTGGGGAAGAGATGGTGGGCGGCATTAGTGTGACAGCTGTGCAGACAGTGTACCGTGAGGCAACCTGTATGCTTTTCTCCTTTCAGGGATTCAGCTTCATTATAATCTGAGACTTTATGTTCCAGGAAGCGTGGTGAGAACAACTTGAACAGCAGAATTATCATCAGTTGGACTCTAATATCTCTGAGTCTGTCTGGACAAATAACTGATGACGAAAAACTGCATCAACCGAAAAAATTAAGTGAAAACAGAGCCAAAACAATAGAAGTAATTTGAATTGACTCTAGAAATGTGAGACCCCAGCAGACTGAACAGAAACAGGAAGCTGTTCATCACTGATGATTCACAGAAGAAATGATTCAATTCTTTAATGTGATAATCAGTTAGAGACCATTTCAGGATTTCACTGTCGAGTCTCCAAAGTCAAACAACACATCGGTGACAAAATGTCTAAACTTTTATTCTGTTTGGAAATTCAGAGCTCAGCAGCAGTTTCCGAGTTTCTGGGGGTTTCAGCAGCGAAGGAGTAAAGGTAGCAGCCAGATGTAGGTTTAACTAAAGATTTATCATATCAAAATTCATTATCCAGCGTTTGACTGATAGTTTGATTATCTTTTGTTACAATAAATGTAGTCCAAGTCTGAATTCAGGAATATTTCAATAAATAAAATAGCATTCACAAAAAAAATGAAAATCAGAAATCTGATGACTTGTCACCTGCAGGTATCAGTGCTACAGACAGGGGGTGCTGTGCTCAAATTAAAGAATCTGACCAATTAAAATATGAGATAAATTACGTTACCAGTTAATCTGCATACAAACGTTCACAACCACACTGAGTAAAATGAGACATAATCACTTGGTTTCTGCACATTTTGATGCCTTGACATTGTCATTTTGGCTGCCACCATGTTGGGTTTTTGTTTCCAGGAAGTGGCCATATTTGGACAAGTGGGTGGAGTGCTAAGTTATCAGCTAATGCTAGCTAGCTTGGTTAATCATGCTACACAGAGCGATACGTACTAATCAGTGCACAGAATATCACTTAGCAAACTGGAGCTCTGTCTTCTTGGATGGTCTGTTAGTCCAATGAAGTCACAGCAGCCATATTATTGGTCAGATAATTGCATTAAAAATGCTCCAAAAAGCTTCAACAGCACAAACACAGTCCAGAGGTCCAGATCAGGGACTCCAGGTAGCTGAGGTGAAGCCTAGTAGACAGCTAGCAGCTGCAGCCCCTGTGTCACCATCCATGTGTCACTCAGAGAGGCCACGCCCCTAATAATGCATCCAGGTGATTTATAGAAACCTGCTCCCCCATACAGCTGTAATGAATGGGGAAATTATCCACAGAGACCAAAGCAGTTTCAGTATCAGGCTGTAAACATGTTTATTTCTGCTGAACGTTTTAACATGGGAGTCTATGGGGACTGACTCACTGTGGCGCCTCTGCTGGACTCCAGATTAAGTTCAGGTTGCTTGGCAGGTTGATGGTGAAAAGGTTTCCTTCATGCTTCAGCTTGTGGAGCAGTTGGTGTGATAAATGTCTTAAATCTGGTTTAAAGGGTTTTTTCCATTTGTTTTGTGAAATATCGATAAAACGTTATGCAGCTGGTTTCCAGGTGTGCTGTGCAGGTGAGAGGTTCTGAACCAGCTGAGGGTGTTTCCTCAGAGTATCTGCAGTGTGTTGGCAGCCCTTCAGCCTCTAACACACTCAGTCTGATTTATCTGTCGTTTTGGACCACATTTGGACCATTAGTGTAATTCCAGCAGCCGGAGCCAAGCAGACGATCAATATGTGTAATTGAGTGGGAGATAATTAGCCCGTTTCTATTAGCACAACAAGCAGGAAATATGCTCTGACTTTTCAGTTCAAACCTCACAAGTTTCACTGCTCAGGGTTTTTATTTATGATGCAGAAGAGCGAGGACACACTTTAGAGAGAAACTCTTTAACAATGTGTTAAAACCGAACCTACAGGTCCTCCAAAGATTTACAGCATATAATTAAATAACTGAGTGTGCCAATGAAATGGCACTGAGGCGCCACAGAGTTATTAGTATTATTCCACCTGAGATTTTGATGCGTAACTTGGCCCTCAGCTTTGAGAAAACCTGACAGATTATATCAGGATGTGTGGTTCGATTTGGGAATAATGGGCCTTTGCCTTCATTTCAATGGGTGAATGCCCTGAAAGGCTGCTTTGGAGCCTCTTTATCATAGAAACATCATTCAAAGTTTAAACGATTGACAGGTGTCACAGGAAGTGTGCTAGACTTTGAAAATAAAAACTTCTAAAACTTTATCAGAGACTGGAAACTATGCCGGATTTTATGGATTTTCTAAATAAAATGTCAAATATTAAACTGACCCTTCAACAAATGTTTTAGCTGTCTCTTTCACTCAGACTTGGTGAAAGACACACATCTATACTTTGTTTCACCTTTGCAATAATTTTACAATAAAAGACCATTGAGTGGCTGTTTTTAGCCATCTCTACGTGATACATCCAGGTACACTGGAACACTCAAAATGTCTTCAGAAATGTTCTCATTCAGATTGAAGCTTTTCTCATGTCAGTTTGGTTTAAAGTCTTAATCACATTCATATACATCCTTTTATCATCAGTTCAAACTGGAAACACCTCTTTCTGCCACTTTGAATAAGCATACTGATTGAGCTTGTATTGGAACTACCTCTTCTCACTGATTGATGAGCTGATGGTTAAGCAGTTTGTGACTTTAAAATCAGAGTGGCAGGAAGTCATCAAAAAGCTGTGGGCCATATTAGAGTTAACATTTATTTTTCAAAATAAATGTTTTAAACTTGTTTCAAAGTATTATAATCACAAATTTAGGATTTTATTTTATTAAATATTAGACATTTAGCTAATCTGCACACCAGTCAAGTTGAGGACAGTTTAAGCTGTGATGTCAGACTGAGGTCAGTGTATTTCTGCTTTTTCTACCTGTGTCCATAACTTGAATTAGCATGGCGTTTGCTCTGATGGGTGGGGACACAGACATTAACGATGCTGGTGCTCAGGATTGGGATGTTAGAGAAGCTGAAATGTGTGTGGCTGTGCGTGTTTAGTTGAGGTTTAACCTTCAGGTAAAAACATGTCAAACCTTATTTCAGAGCAGTGTCTCCAAACAAGTTTTCTCCCTACAACAGCTAGGACGCAGCCCTCTGTTATGGAACAGATGTGGCCCCTCTGAGACCTGACCTAGATCAGCAGTTAAGAGGGTGGATGGATGGATGGATGGATGGCTGGCTGGCTGGCTGGCTGGATAGGCTTTACAATAACTGCCCACAGATGTTACCAAGGTGGCTGCTGAGCAGTGAGATTTGCTTCTAGGTGGACGGGACGTGGTGCTGCATGGTCCTTCAGAAAAACTAAATCTACAGAAGCTTCAGTTCTGATGTGAAGCGTTCCTTGAGTCGTCATCATGCTCTGTTCATTGTGATCTTCAGTCAGCTATAAGACATCTGTTGTGAAAGCTGTGTTGATGTTTACTGACTGGCTAAAGCATCTTTCAGCACATTAATGTTCATTCAGAACAGCTGCTGCAGTCTGATCATATTTCACATTAATCTGTGAAAGCTACTTCCTGCTGGTCTGCAGGAAATGTGTGCACGGCAAGGCATCTGTCAGATGCTTAACCTGCCTGCTCGGATGGAGGTGAATCTGCTGACTTAGTAAAGGTGAAAAAGGCCTTTGGAGCTGTTTAAAGTGAGCAGATGAGGTCAGCTTGCCTGTTTCTTTCAATGTGTAAATGAGCCACTTCCTGTTTCAGCCCTCAGGCGCTGTCAGTCAGCTCGGCTGCTTCATTACTGCAAACATCGTCCGCTCCCGGGCGATTTGTCATCCTTCAGCCTCTTAAATGGATCCTCGGGCTAATCTCAGGGAAATTAATTTGAAAAGTCCCCAGACAGGAAGTTGGAGTGACAGTGAGCTGGGGCGCTGCAGGCAGCGTGAAAACAGAGCAGTGAGGTGGCGGTGTGGAGGGGTTTTACAGAGGATTGAATGGTGGAGGTTGCTGCAGTAAATCGACTCCCACATGTTGTGGTTTGGAGCTTTTGTTGGCGTGAAATCAGTCTGGCAGAGCATCACCTCGTCAGAGCAGCGGCTGATTTACTGATTGAAGGCGGCGCTTAGAGCCGCTCCATCTTTGTGGCCTCCATCTGATAAGCTGCAAATCGAGTTGTTTCTGGCGGAGGAGTGAAAAGGTTTCTGCAGAGATTGAAGGAGGCTGAGCAGATTACAGCTGCCAGTTCACTTCCTGTGTTTGGCCTGATTTGATTGGTTGCTGCAGATTTATTCACATCTGATGTGAAGTTACAAAAACACATTTGTTTTTATGAAGATTTCAAGCTGGAGGTAAAAAAAAAACAGCTGATCGAATGGTTGATCAGAAGTATTGATGACAGGTTAATAAGTCAGCAGTAGGACAGTTTCTCAGAGGAGCTGTGGTCACCGTGGTTACAGACAGACAGCAGTATGATGTGATGAAGGTAAAAATGGTGTCTTTTAACCTGACACACACACACACACACTGATGAAGGTGGAGCTTCTGGTACA
The DNA here is from genome assembly GCF_007364275.1 of Archocentrus centrarchus. NCBI lineage: Eukaryota > Metazoa > Chordata > Actinopteri > Cichliformes > Cichlidae > Archocentrus > Archocentrus centrarchus. The sequence goes on from NW_022060159.1 coordinate 165,725, forward strand.
GGTGCTTTCCTCCTATCAGAAGTAGCTTGTTGTTCAGCCAAAGGAAACTTCAGCAGGTTGAGGAGAGCCACCAACCCTGAGATGAGCACACAATCACTGAGCCGCGGCCTTCTTATTTAACCTTTGAACCACACAGGCCATTATTCTACCACCTCAATGTTTAAACCCAAAGCTGCTTCATTACAGTAATTAGTTATTTTGGTCAGTAATAATAATCTGGATTATTTAACATGCAGCATTAAAATGAAGAACAGAAGATGTTGAGCTGATGGGGACTTGGGGTCACCCTGTAATAAGTTGGGCCCTGACCAGGTGGTGTTTTTGACCATAACTGACATGTAATTCAGTGAACCTTCTGTTCATTTGAACATAGCTGTCTGCTATATAGATGATTATCAGTGATTATTGGATGTAACAATCCAAGTGAAACCTGTTGAGGTTTTAAAACTGATTGTAATGGAGCCTGTTAGTTTAGAACTGATGGAGTCACAAGTAATGTTCTGCATCAGGGCAGAATCATTGGAGCTCTCTGAAACATGAAACTGTTCCTGAATGTGATGCTTGAAGTCGATGCGGTGAATAATACAACCTGTTTCAGTGACTTCCAGAAGTCTCATTGATAAATTATCATGCAGGTCATGTGACCTGACAGCTGTTAGAAACAAAGTGAGCTGGAGCAGCGTCTCAGTACAGAAACAGTCATGTCTTATTGAAGTGAAGGTCACCTGTTGACATCCATCATCTCTTCCTGATGTGACTCGTTCAGTTTCATTCAGAGAACATGAAGTCAGACTCGAGTGCAGCGGCTTAAATATTTTACTGATGAATTAGAAGAGCTTTAATATTTCACCCTGAAATCCCCCGAAAGACCGGCAGAAACTCAACGGCAGACACTTCGGTCTGTTGTGGAGACTTTGGGTGTTGATGGACACTTTGAGGGATGGTGAGAAACTTGGGGTTACAGTGGACACCTTCTTCTTTTCTTTTCTTTTTTCTTCTGCTCATCCTGTCCCAGCATCATCCAATGTCACACTGACGTTGGTCCACGTTTTCCTTTGTTGGTTTTTAATTCCGATTTGAAGCTGGGAGTCAGCGTAGAGCCGTGTTGTGATTTAAACTGGGAAACAGGAAGAAAACTCATGGTCATCAATACGTATTGATTATGGATCAACACATGTTGATGATGGGTTAATCAGTCAGCAGAGGAGCTGATGGTTGCCATAGTTGCAGAGAGTATGATGGGATCAGGTGATGGTAAACAGTGTATTTTAACCAGCTGCAGTAAAGGAGGAAACACGGCAGGTGGTGATCTTCGTGGGTTCTTCAAGCAGTCACTGACTGCAGAGGATTTTCATCCAGTATCAAGAACAACTCTCATATTTAAAATGTTTGATCCTCTGAAAATGAGGACTGTGTATAAAATGATGATGCAGAACTTTAGTTAAATATGTTGAATTAAAGGTGAAAGTCTGCACTTCAGTCACACCTGGATGGTTTGATTTAAAATCACCTGTGGAGGTGTACAGAGGGAACATTATAAACATCTCTGTCCACAAACTTTTGGACCATCTCCCCTGGGTTTGTTTCTGCGTGGCCTCCTCTCCTGTCAGACTTGATGTGATGAAAGTTTGATGGTCCGGTTTTCCCTCAGCCTCTGGATCGTCTCTTCCTGTTCAAACGTTTGGCTGAATACCAACTGCAGCTCACATCAACTGACGCACAAATGCCGATTCTGTCAGTTTGCAGCGAGAGGAAAAGCTGCAGGATGATTAACGTTTTATTAGCTGGAGGAGGACCTGATGAGAGCTGTGCAAAGAAACAAAGATCAAACGCTGTCAGATAAGAGCTGAACGTGTACAGAAAGCCGACAGTGAGTTTTTTTTTTTACTTCATGGATGTTTCATAAAAGTGTCATACAAACATAAAAAAAAATCAAAGCAGAAGGAAAATGTTAACGTTCACAAACAACATGAAAATAAAGAAAATATCAATGAAAACCTTAAAGGGTCAGTTTGCCTTTCAGGTGACTGTCAAATGATCAGTTTTAGTCCAATTTATTTGGTTTCATCTCAGTTTCAATAAAGATTCAGCCTGCTTCCACGATACACTTCTTGTTTGTTTTAAGAGACCTATACATTCATAATGTGATGAGCTTTGTTCATAGATAATGACTTTAAGAGCACCCTGTGCTGGTTACAGTGGAACGCTATTGCACTTCCTTCTACATCCACATGACCACGAAACAGGTGTGATGTCAGCAGGAAGGTAAAAGGCACACCTGGAAAACTTAAATCAGGAAGGTGAGCGATCCAGCTAGCTGTCCATCCAGTCAGAGGGCGAGAGTTGGCGTCCACCCCGGACAGGTCGCCAGTCGAACCTACGAGTCACCGGTGAACCTCACATGTGATTGGACTGGGAAAAGAAGCCAGACAACCCCCGCAGGAACAGGGAGAAAAGGCAAACTTCACACAGTCAGCCCAGGGATTAAGACCACGACCTTCCTGCTGTGTGATGCTGATCACGGCACCACCAATCAAATCAGAGATCCCAACCCAATGCACTCCAACAGCTGAGTCCTCCTCATAGTCACATGATCAGTTAACACAGCAAAAAGGTATACTGCATATACTGTGGTACTGCATTCGTTATACTGTAGAACTGCAGTCATTATACTGTGGTACTGCATTCATTATACTGCATATACTGTAGTACTTTTCGTACCTGTAACCGGATGGTGAATGAGCTGATGATGCCTGGAGACATGGAGGGTTAGCAGAGGATCATGGGTGTTGTAGTGTTTACACAGGAAGCTAAATTCCTTCTATAGATGTGATTGTGTCTCTGTCCAGAAAAAACACTTCCTGAGCCACCATGACATCATATCTTGTCTGTGTGTTTAGGTCCAGTGACGAATGCCATCATCATGCTGGCTCCTGCTAACATGTTCCTGCCCGACAGTCGGCCCGCCGTCCCTCTGCCACGCTTCAGCCGACATTTACACACCTCCGAGGGTGACGGTGGCGAGTCTGGGGATGTGTGTGTCCGCCTCAGGCTCCACACACAGGTGAGTCAGCAGGTTAAGCCCTGCCCCCGGGACAGTGCTGCCATTCTTCTAAGTGTCTTTCATATTTTACCTTCCTGTTTACAGACGCCAAAATATGACCAACGAAAATTAAGAATTAAATAGAAATGAAACAAACACGCATACAGGAACACACACGCATGCACGCGCAATCACACACACGCGCACACACACACACACATGAACACATACACACAAACACGCACACAGGAACATTTGTATATATATATATATATATAATATATATAATATGTGTGTGTATATATATATGTGTGTATATATATATGTGTGTATATATATATATATATATATGTGTGTATATAAGATATATATCTAATATATGTGTGTATATCTATCTCTCTATCTCTCTTTGTGTCTCTCTCCTGTGTGTGTTGTGGTGTTCTCTCTCTCTCTCTCTGTCTCTCTCTGTGTCTGTCTTGTCTGTCTATCTGTTGTCTGTGTCTGTCTCTCTTGTCTGTCTGTGTCTGTCTCTCTCTGTCTGTCCTGTGTCTGTCTCTCTCTGTCTCGTTGTGTCCTGTCTGTCTGTGTCTGTCTGTTCTCTGTCTGTCTGTCTCTGTCTGTCCTCTCTCTCTGTGTCTTCTGTTCTCTCTGTCTGTCTGTTCTGTCTGTCTCTCTCTCTCTGTCTCTGTCTGTCTCTCTCTTCTTTCTCTGTCTGTCTCTCTCTGTCTGTTCTCTGTCCTCTGTCGTCTCTCTCCTCTCTGTCTCTGTCTGTCTTATCTTG